>NW_028029899.1:0-584 GCF_054177405.1 Leptonychotes weddellii
GTTCCCACTTCTCCACATCCTCGCCGACGCCTGTTCGTTTCTTTTCAAGGAGATGAAAATGTTCTCAAAGGGACTGTGGTGACAATTACACATATTTGTGGATATACTAAAAACCATTGAGTTACATACTTTAAAGAGCGCGTTGCATGGTGTGTGAATTAATGTCAATAAAGCTGTTGAGAAAAAGCAAGAGGGGGGGGCCCCGACCTTGGGGAGTGCATGCTGACGTCTCTGAGGAGTGGGGGCCACGAAGCTGGTTGTGCCAGGGTTGGAAAGAACTCAAAACTAGACTCCACTGCTGCTCTCCGAGGCGAGGGAGTGTCACTGGGAGATGTGCACAGTGACAGGAAATAGACAGGAAGGAGCGAGCCCCTTCCCCCCGCAGCCTCACCATCCCCCTCACAAGTGACCAGGGAGCAGCTGGCCTGGCGGAAGGGTGGCTTGCCAAGTTCCAGCCCCAGCATCCCAATGCCATCCCCTCGAAGGGCAGGTTTGGAGCTGAGAGAAAATAGCTTAATGACTTGCTGTCTTAATCGGTTCTGGTTGCTATAATAAAATACCATAAACCGGGTGGCTTATCAACA
>NW_028029900.1:0-584 GCF_054177405.1 Leptonychotes weddellii
ATTTAATAATATGGAGAGATATGTGCTATTATCACCAATTAGTCATTGAAGAGACATGTGTGAAGCATTTTAGCATTTTTGCGAAGATTGCAACATAGTTACACTTCAGATCCTATATGCAAACTCAATCTTTGGACCTGCATCATCCTATTCTGGACATGCCCAGGCACAGCTATAGATTACATCTAAACACACAAAAAGATGAGCACTTTGTGTTGACACAATTCACTACATTGTAATTAAACTCATTCTGCCTGGTCCTTAAATGAAAATATGTATTTTTCTTTTCTTTTTGTCATATGTAGGTTCTAGTCACTTTCATGTTTGACACAGCTTTTGAATTGGTCTTCTAATTTTAAGCTCTGACCTCAAAAATAATGTTCAGAAGTAAACTATAAAAAAGTTTTAATTAGTGTAAACTTATTTTTTCTTCTCTGACCTTGAATATTTCATATTTAAACCTATTAATGTGATACATTCTTTACACCAAAAAAATTTACGTATTAAAAAGGGATTTAAGGCAACTGCTTCCTGCATCTAAGACACCTTGATACTCATTTGGAGGGATTACACTGAGAATGGGC
>NW_028029901.1:0-584 GCF_054177405.1 Leptonychotes weddellii
CAAAAGCAACTGATTTGGAACCTGAATTACATCTCCTAAAGCCCTTCATGAGTGCCACACAAGATAACTTAATTACAGGAGTGATGTCCCATCTTATCACTATGATTTATAACCATTAATAAAGAGGTGTATGTGTTGTTTATAAAATATCTAAAGCACTAAAGAAAATTTGACTTATCTGACTTGTCCAATTTTTTTTTTAAAGGTTTGGAAAATTTGAATGAAACCCATGTTCTTAAGTCAAAAATTTTTTTCAAATATCTACCTTTCCATCATTTGCAGAATTTAAATATTTAGAGGTATCTGTGCTTCAGAAATTTAAAAGCTTAATGTTTTGAACATTCCACAACCTCCAAGTAGTAGCAAATACCCACTCCACACAGGAAAACCACTACAACATTAAAAATATGAATGATTTTTAAATTATCCACCAGTTTTTCAAGTTTCGGTGTCTCTTGCTTTTTTCTGTAAGTTCTTTTTGGATCTTTACAAATATATTTTGCCTTCAATAGGTTCTAATTCTTAGATTGTAGTTTCTATTCCTACTTTTATCTCTTTAATCACTTTAAAGTTATGTGTTTTAC
>NW_028029902.1:0-584 GCF_054177405.1 Leptonychotes weddellii
TCTTCATGGTGATGGGTTACAATATTAGAATTTTCTTTTTTTTTTTTAAAGATTTTTTATTTATTTATTTGAGAGAGAGAGAATGAGAGAGAGCACATGAGAGGGGGGAGGGTCAGAGGGAGAAGCAGACTCCCCGCTGAGCAGGGAGCCCAATGCGGAACTCGATCCCGGGACTCCAGGATCATGACCTGAGCCGAAGGCAGTCGCTTAACCAACTGAGCCACCCAGGCGCCCCAATATTAGAATTTTCTTAAGGGGCGCCTGGGTGGCTCAGTCAGTTGGGCGTCTGCCTTTGGCTCAGGTCATGATCCTGGGGCCCTGCATCAGGCTCCCTGCTCAGTGGGCGGGGAGTCTACTTCTCCCTCTCCCTCTGCTCCTCCCCCCGTCCGTGCTGTCCCTCTCGCTCACTCTCTCTCAAATAAATAAAATCTTTAAAAAAGTTTTTTGTTTTCTTAAATGAAGAGGGAATTGGTTGGTGGTTACTTCATCTCAATTCTAGAGAACAACAAGTTTCACTTAAACGGTTTTCGGAGACATAAGCAAGAGGTGACCCAGATGAAGTTAACCTCCCTTGTCTTGCAAAA
>NW_028029903.1:0-584 GCF_054177405.1 Leptonychotes weddellii
TTATCTGAACATAGAGATTTAAATTACAGCTGCACAATACTCCATGATGTGGATATGCCATAGTAAGTTAAACAATCTCTTATGTTTGGGCAGTTAGTTTCCAGCATTTGGCAATCACAACTCATGTTGCAATAAACAACCAATGGATTTCTAGTCCGTGGAGGTTTACTGTCAAAGTAAACTCCTGCTAGTGGTACTGACAGTTGGAAGAATACATATATCGGGCGCCTGGGTGGCTCAGTCGGTTAAGCGACTGCCTTCGGCTCAGGTCATGATCCTGGAGTCCCTGGATCGAGTCCCGCATCGGGCTCCCTGCTCAGCGAGGAGTCTGCTTCTCCCTCTGACCCTCCCCCTCTCATGTGCTCTCTCTCTCTCATTCTCTCTCTCTCAAATAAATAAATAAAATCTTAAAAAAAAAAAAAAGAATACATGTATCTGTGCTTTGTTAGATATTGCCAAAAATAAACATAAGGACAAGCAACAATGTATATAAAAGACAAGACCTCTATGTATGGTATGTAAAATCTCAAGAAAAACAATTTAGATGAAGGCAATCTACAAGAAAACTAAAATGGAGATAAAAA
>NW_028029904.1:0-584 GCF_054177405.1 Leptonychotes weddellii
CTCGTCCACGGCAAGGGGCCAACCCAACCTGGGACCCCCCTCTACACATGCTGTGCTCCTGTCCTGGTCACCCAGACCCCAGGCAATGACAGGCCTGGCCCTGCCGGCCACTCCGCGCGGAGGGAGAGGGAACCCTTCGCCCGAAACCGTGCGCGAGAAGAGAAAGGCACCTTCGAGACAGACACCCAGAGGGTCCTGGTGTTGTCTCCCGCACCCTCCGCTCCTCACCTCTGGCCCACGTGGAGAGTCTGGGTCCAGCTGTGGACCCGGAACGTGGTCAGCCGGTGGCCCGAGGCTCTGTGCGCACGGCACTTGGGCACCTGCAGGACGATCAGGGGCCAACAAGGCCACTGGGGATGGCTACCCATCCACACCGCCCAGGGCTTCCAGCCAAGCCACCCCCCGCCCCGCACTTCTTCCCTCTGCAGCTTCCCCCCACCCTGGGGCGCGTGCTCCTCCCCTCCCGCCAGAAACTCGTCCCCGTCGAGCCTGCAGCCGTCCACGCGCCGGACCAGGCAGCCCAGCAGAGCTCCAGGCCTGGGGTGTCCTGCACACAGCAAGCGTCCCCGGGGCCAACCTGGAAA
>NW_028029905.1:0-584 GCF_054177405.1 Leptonychotes weddellii
AATAACTATCAAGTGTCTTTTAGTTCCTAAGTGTTATTCTGATGTTGTAGAATGTAAACATTCAAAAAATACAATCCCTGCCCTCCAGGAATTTGTTATTATCATTGTCATTTTTATTATTTACTCTATTCAGTGCTTACTATGTGCCAGAGTCCTCTAGTGCTTATGATTACCATTGTTATTTTTTTATTGGCATTTAATATGTTCCAGATACTATGTCCATAGTGAGGAATTAGAGTTTTAGGAGAGTGGGTAGAATTTAGGGTAAGTATGCAGACTGAATAGTAAGTTTGCCAGGTAAAGTGGCAGAAGGACGATGTTTGGCAGGAGAAACATCCATCAAGATTACATGTTTTGCAGACGGAACAGCAGTGCAAAGGCTAAGATGTACGAGTGAACTTTGGAGGATTTATGAGCAGTTCAGTTTTGCCAGTACAAAAAGTGTGCTATGGGAATGGTTGGAATGAGGTGAATACTTAGCTAAGGCAAGCTTATGAAAGTTTTTCAGTCGTATGGAAAGGAGTAGATCTTACCCTGTAGACCTTGGGAACTTTATCAGGTAAAATGCTTTTAGCTGCAAATAA
>NW_028029906.1:0-584 GCF_054177405.1 Leptonychotes weddellii
AGTGCCTCCAAGGAGATTCAAGGGCAGTCTTTATTCTTAGCAATTCCAAATCAGAACAGTGAGAGAAAATTGAAAATGCTAGTTTGGAGAGTTGAGGAAATTAGAATTTAGGACTCAATCCAGTTTACAGGTATGTAACAAAATGTCAAAAACAAATAACAAGATTAGAATCTAATAACTTAAAAGCGTATATTTTTTTTCTTTCTACAATTGCCCCACATTTTTAAAAGATTATCACAGTACAATTTTTTTTTTTTGCCTCCAACTTCGCCTAATTATTTACATAAGTGCAACAGGAATAGCAATTGACACATCTGAAGCTCTTTTTAAGATTATTTTGCTAAAGGGGCGCCTGGGTGGCTCAGTCATTAAGCGTCTGCCTTCGGCTCAGGTCATGATCCCAGCGTCCTGGGATCGAGTCCTGCATCGGGCTCCCTGCTCCGTGGGAAGCCTGTTTCTCCCTCTGCCTGCCACTCCCCCTACCTGTGCTCTCTCTCTCTGACAAATAAATAAAATCTTTAAAAAAAAAAAAGATTATTTTGCTAAAAACTTGTAAATAAGCTACCAGGCAAATTTTTCGAGGC
>NW_028029907.1:0-584 GCF_054177405.1 Leptonychotes weddellii
TTTTGTTTGTCCTGGAAGGTTTTTATCTCTCCCTCTATTTTCAGTGACAGCCTAGCTGGATATAGTATTCTTGGCTGCATATTTTTCTTGTTTAGTGCTCTGAATATAACATGCCAGTCCTTTCTGGCCTGCCAGGTCTCTGTGGATAGGTCTGCTGCCAATCTAATGTTTCTACCATTGTAGGTTACATACCTCTTGTGCCGAGCTGCTTTCAGGATTTTCTCTTTGTCTCTGAGACTTATGAGTTTTACTATTAGATGTCGGGGTGTTGACTTTATTTTTATTGATTTTTAGGGGCTTCTCTGTGCCTCCTGGATTTTGATGCCTGTTTCCTTTCCCAAATTAGGGAAGTTCTCTGCTATAATTTGTTCCAATATACCTTCTGCCATGCTCACCTGGCCTGTGACTGAGCATTTCTGTCTCTGGCACACGACCCCGTTTGGAGTCTCCAAACCCAGCAGATTCCTGTGGTGCACCGCTCCTCCCCAGGGAGGAAGGAGTGTCTCCCCGGATCTGCCACTTGTTGGGTCCCTGCTTCCAGAAAGTGGTCGCTTTTCTGTTCAGAGAGTTGCTGCTATTCTTTT
>NW_028029908.1:0-584 GCF_054177405.1 Leptonychotes weddellii
AAGGGAGGTCCCCGCTTTCCTGCTTTCCTCCCAAATCAGAGCCTAAACACTCCCAAGCCGCAGTCTCCGCGAGCCTTACGTGAGCCTCCCCAGGTGATGCAGCCCAGGCAGAAAGCTGCAAATCTGCTCCGGGCCCCACCAGCCCCACCAGAAGCGTCCTCCAGTCCCCAGGGCCAACCCAAGGCGCTGGCCTGCCCGATGGGACGGATGACCCACCCTCTCCCTCCGTGCATCGTCTGCCCACGCACCCCTGGGGCTCAGTCCCCAACACTCAACATCTCGCTGTTTGGGGGCCCTTTGCTACCAACAACAAAAATCTTGGGGTGCCTGGGAGGCTCAGCTGTTTAAGCATCCGACTCTTGGTTTTGGCTCAGGTCGTGCTCTTAGGGTCGTGAGCTGGAGCCCCAGGGTGGGCTCAGTGGGGAGTCCGCTGGAGACTCTCCCTCTCCCTCCGCCCTCCCCCGTTCTGCATACTCGCTGTCTCTAAATAAATAAATTAAATTAAATCTTTTGAAAAATCTCTTGGATTCCCGCAGAATTACAGTCAATCCTTTGGTACCCGTCCTCTGAGGAAATACATACTC
>NW_028029909.1:0-10415 GCF_054177405.1 Leptonychotes weddellii
TTGAGTTTGTAGGTGTTCAGAATGGTTTGATCGCTATCCAGCTGAATTCCTGAGACCGGACGAAATCCAGGTCTCCTACTCCTCCGCCATCTTGCTCCGCCCCCCGTAATAATTACTTCTAAATGAAAAATATTTTCCATCGGGGTGATAGACCATATGTTAATTTGATTAGTAAAAGTTGTCCATGTGTGAGGAGACCTGGGAATCAGTTGTATGGTCAAAAGACACCATTCTCCTGCCAGTCAGGGGACCCAGAGGACACTGGAGCCATTCATGAGAAGATCGTTGTGTCAGAAATCCAGGATGGATTCAGGGGTCCATGTGCACAGTTCTGTTTAAATCATAATCCTTCTTCCAAAATAACCAGTTTAGCCACTGAAATATCAGGGCCACGACTGTTCAGTTTCCTTCCTAACATTCAAAGAGTAAATCGAATGAAAATGTATGAGACTGTCACTATAGAGTTTTCTCTAGAGAACAGACATTTGGTGGTTGGACTGTCATATAATGGTCTAGGAAGCTGGCATGTGTCCAACTTTGTAGACCTACGTGGATAAAGGAAAGGTAGAAATGGTAACAAAAGAATGGAAAGAAATTAAAGTTGAGTTAACATCTACCTTCTGGGTATTTCTCTGGATGGCATTTATAATCAAATGCAAGGCTGTTGGTTTTTTTCCTCTTCCTGAGCAATCAGTGATTTAAAAATAAGTTATCTGTGCAAATATACTAGGTTATAACTGCACAAAATCAAATGAATTATCAAGCAATACCTGAATAATTTCATCAGTGGCAGATCTCCAACAATCCCCTAGTTTCTTTCGAAGTTTAAAGTGGAGCTCAGAACTATTTGGTTCTATGCCGCAGCATAATGCTTGTATACCTGGGCAGAACCCTCCATGTAAGGCTAATGAGTGGGTTATGGGCTATCAAAACACCAGCATAAGAAGCAAAAGCTCGGTCAATCATGAAAGCACTTTAGCTTTTTGTAGACAAGCAGAGGTTAGCCTTTCGAATAGCAATTATTTTTACACAAAGGTAAGTCCCATCTTATCTTGTCTACCATCTGCATTTGTATGAGATGCCTTTTGTGGGAACACATGGACAGTCCCCTGAGGATTTGGTGACTTAGAAGAAATTCCTGGTATCTCCATGTCAAATTCTACAGTACACTTTCCACAGTAAAGTATCTCTGCATGAATTCCTTATTAAGCAAATCCCATTTGAACTGATGTCTGGTAGCTGAGACACAGGCTATCAATCTCACCTTCATTACAGAAGATAAACACAGTTCTCATTCTAAATACCATGCACAGATACCTGCTGCGACAACGCACCTGTAACTTTCCACTATGAAGGCAAGTGAAAATCAGATCATGTTCAAGAAAAATGGAATAAAAATTGCAAAGCATTTTCCAAAGGCTGTGTATTTGGGGGCATGACTGTGGGGAGCCTATGAGTGGTAAAAGCATGACATAACATCCTGGACCCACCTAAAGAGACACGGAGGACCCAAGCATGCATTTCTATGTGTTATCTACATTTCCCAAAAAGTTACTCCTAATTAACAATTTCATTATGTTCAATTTGTACTCTTCACGAAATACCAAGTGGTCTCAAGCATAACTGAGAAATACCATCTTTTCGGTAATGATGGTCATGACACATCTGTTGAAGAATAAAACCTGTACTGCCCTAGCTCAGAAGCTCCTTACTCCTTCATTCACCATCTGACCTAGCTGGGGAATATTCTCACCACTTCTAGACTTTCTCTGTAGTCTAACCTGTTTTAGACTACCACCTGAGGATCTCACCTCTTTTATTTCCCTGTCATTTATTCTGTGGGTTGGTACAAAGGAAGTACAGTCCAGAAACTATGGTAGCTGGTAGACAGTCACACGAATCAAGTGCCCCATGAAGGAACTGGGCCACTCAAAGATACAGGGATACAAAGGTACAAGGAGAGGCACAGCTGAGAGCCAAACACAAAGTTAGCAATTCAAAGAGGTTCCTAAATAGACTCTTCACTATAAAGAACAAACTAGGGAGGTGTGTAGGGGATAGAGGTGAAATAGGTGATTGGGATTAGGAGTCCACCGTGGTGAGCACCAGGGACATATGCAAGTGTTGAATCACCATAGTATACACTTGCAACTTAAATTACACTGTATGTTAACTGACTGGAAATTCAATACTTAAAAAAATGATGTTGTGATATGTATATATACAGTGGAATATTATTCAGCCATAAAAAGAATGAAATCTTGCCGTTTGCCATGACATGGATGGAGCTAGAGAGTATTATGCTAAGCAAAATAGCTCGGTCAGAGACAAACACCATAAGATTTCAGTCATATGTGGAATATAAGAAACAAGACAAGCAAAGGGGAAAAAGGAAAGGGAGAACCAAACCAAGAAACGGGCTCCTAACTATAGAGAACACACTGCTGGTTACCAAAGGGGAGGTGGGTGGGAGGATGGAGGAAGTAGGTGATGAGGATTAAGGAGGGCATTTGTTGTGATGAGCACTGAGTGATATATCAAAGTGTTGAATCACCATATTGTACACTTGAAACTAATATTACCTTGTATATTAACTAAGTGGAATTTGAATAAAACCCTAAAAAAAAAAAGTTTCCAAATATAGAAATCCAGAGGCAGAAATCCAAAGCAAGAAAGTTGAGGATCAAGAAGGAAGTTCTCAGAGCAATTACAGAACAAGAGGTAAAAGGAATGAATACTCAACCCAGTTACTAATTATTATACATGCCTGCCTTTCAGGTACTCAACAGGATGTTGAATTTGGTAAAGTCAATTCCATATAATGGACTAGCTGCAAAGCAAGTTTGTTTCCTTAAATATACTGGTCAACACATGACCCCCTCAGCTTAAAAAGGTTTAGTATTTTCTCATCTACTGAATAAAGCTACTTCCCTGGCCTAGCATCTAAGACTATCCTACCACTCCACCATTATTTCTCATAAGGATTCTTCTTCAGGAAGCTCCCTCCCCTTGCTCAGAGTGTTTTGTGTGCCTGGAGTAAAAGAAACAAAGAGTTTTCAAGATTAAAAGGGCCCAGCCAGATGAACATAAAAAGCCCAAACCAAAACATACCCTGCTAGAATTTCCAAACATTCAGAAAAAATAAAACACTACCAGGGTCCACTAACTCTCCCATACTCTTAGATGATGGGTTTTTTTAACTTCAAATCCTGTTCCCCGACATTCATTCACAGATGATGCTCTGGCTTCACTTCACCAAGAATATGGAAGCAGTCAGAAGACAATTTTCCCATTCTCCACCAACCACATCTACTTACTATCACCATCTATGCCCAGAACTTTAACCAATCTCTTTATGTGTTCTTGAGCACAATCAAGGTCACTGTTCAAGAAACGGTGACTTTTTCTTTCATGATTAGAATTTCCTGTTCTATTTGATTCCCATCAGCATAGAAATATGCTCTTGTCCCCTCCATCTTAAAAAAAAAAAAAAAAAAAAAACCTCTCCTGACCCTGATTTACCCATGAGCTATGGCCATCTTGCTGTTTCTTTACTCCCTTTTTCAGCACACCTACTTGGAAAGATTGTCTGTACACCTTGCCTCCAATTCCCCTTGTTCCATTATTTTCTTTTTTTTTCCATCCATTCTTAATCATATACATCATAATCACAACATCTGCAGCAAAATTACTCTCCGCAAGGACAGCAATTTTGCCAAGTGGCTACATCCAAAAGTCTAAGCATCATTTGATTTGACCTATCAGTAGCATTTGCCCCAGAACTTTCATATCTCTTCCTTCACAGATTTTGTTCAGTTGGCTTCAGGACAATACACATCCTTGCTTTTCTTTCTGTTTAAACAGTTATTCCTTCCCCACTCCCTACTCTCTTCCTTTTCTTCTAGAACTTGTATTACTGGAGATTGCTGAGTCTCAGTCTTCTTCCTTCTTCTCTTTTCTATATATATGTGAGTGTTCCATGCAAGGGAATTCATCCATCTCATCATTTTATATACCATCTCTACAGGGTAATTTCCAAAAGTCTATCTTCTGTCCAAAACCCTTTGGTGAGTTACATCGATACATACCACTGTTTATATGACATCTCCGTAAGTGAACTCATTTTCTGCTCCCTCAAACAATTCCACCTGATTTCTTCCCTTCTCACTGAATGACAACTCCCAACTTTCATCTTCCGAAGTCAAAAATCTTGGAGTCATTCCTGACTTATCTCTTTCTTTCATGTTCCACAACCAACCCATCTGAAAATCTTATTGGCATTACTACCAAAATCTAACAGGAACCCAACCAGTAGTCACCACCTCCTGGTCTGAGCTACCAACATGTCTTATCTGGATTTTTGTACCTGCGTGCTATGTGGCCTCCCTGCTTCTTGACCTGTTACAATTCGTTCTTGACACAGCAGCTTTTTAAAATGTAACTCAGATTTTGCCACTCTTCTGCTGGCAACTCGGCAAAGCTCAATTCTCTCTGCTTAAATGCCAAAATCGTTACAATGGCATACAAAGCCCTACATGGTACCTATTCAACCCTATCGTTCCATATTCTCCTCTGGCTTACTTCCTCTCAACCTTACGATGTTTTTATATAAAAATATGCATACTACACATGGAAAGAGAATGAAATTATACACAGCCAACAAGTGAAAAAAGTTACTTGTAGGAAAAGAAATGGGAGGTAAAATAATAAAAGCCCAATATCTGGAATTAGTGGGGTTTCCAATATACAGAAATGTAATAATAGTACAATATAAAGGATGGTGGTAAAGATACTTGCATTATTGCAAAGTTTTTATATTTTACATGACCTGATACAAGATTAACCCTAAGTAGATTGTGGTCAGTTATATAAGTAGATTGTGACAAGTTATTTATATATGTTATAATCACTACAGAAACTCCAAATACATATATATACATATATACATATATATATATGGAAAAGCCAATAGATATTTTTAAGTAGAATACAAATTATTTTTAAATATCTAAATGAAGGCCAAAAGGATAGACAGAAGAACATAAAACAGCCAAGACAAAGAGAAAACACATCAAGGAAGAGACCAAAATCCTATCATAACAATAATCACAGTAAATGTTACTGGTCTAAACACCACAACGAAAGGCAGAAATTACCAGCATGGATTAAAAAGACTTGAATCTAAAAATATGTGGAAAGTAAGCAACATACTTTTGAATAACCAATGGGTTGAAAAAGAAAGCAAAAGGAAAATTTTAAAATATCTCCAAACAAATAAAAATGGAAACAACATATCAAAATCTATAGGATGCTACAAAACTGTTCTGAGAAAAAAGTTTACAGTGATAAAGGCAGAGACTAAGAAATTAAATCTTAGGTAAACAACCTTACTCTATATCACAAAGAACTAGAAAAAGAAGAACAAACAAAACCCAAAGTTAGCAGAAGAAAGGAAATAATAAAGATCGGAGTGAAAATGAATGGAGAGACATGAAAAACAATAGATAAAAAAAATCAATGAAACAGAGCTGGTCTTTCAAAAAGATAAACAAAACTGACAACCCTTTCGCTAAACTAAGAAAAAAGAGAGAAGACTCAGATAAATAAAATCAGAAATCAAAGAACAGACACCATAGCTGATCATCCGGAGATAAGATCAGCAGAGAGTACCATGAACGATTACATGCCAACATATTAGACAACTTAGAAAAAAAGGATAAATTCCTAGGAACACACAGCCTACCAAGACTGAATCAGGAAGAAATAGAAAATCTGCACAGAGCAATAATAAAGAGATTGATCAATAATCAAAAACCTCCCAAGAGCGAAAATGCCAGAAATACACAGGTACACTAGAGAATTCGACCAAACATCTAAAGACGAATTGACATCCATTCTTCTGAAACTCTTCCCAAAAAACTGAAATAAAAAAGAAGACGTGATTATATGCTATCTATAAGAGGCAACCTGTATATTTAAAGATACAGACAGTTTGAAAATACATTGATAGAAAAAGATGTGTAACACGAGAAGCTTAAGAACTGTAGAGTGGTTACTATAACGCAGAGTCCAAGAGTAAAGAGGGACCTTTCACAATGATAAAAAGGACAATTAAGAAGAAATAAAAATTATAAATGTATATGCACCTAATAAAAGAACTTTAAAATACTTGAAGCAGAAATGGACAGAATTAAAGGGAGAAATAAGCAATTATACAATCATTTAAAGTTAGTGATTGGTAGAGCATGTAGACAAAAATAATCAGTAAAGACTTGAATGGTCAAAACAACACTATTAACCACCTTGACCTAATTGGCAGTTAAAGGACATTATATCCAACAAATGCAGAATAAATATTTTCACAGCACATTCATATGGTCAATGTAATCTACCTTGTGCACTAGAAAAGAATACATATTGCCATCAAACAAGCCTCAATATATTTAAAAGAATCGAAATGACATGGGGCATTATCTCTGGCCACAGAAAATTAAATTAAAAATCATCAATCAGGGCGCTGGGTGGCTCAGTTGGTTAAGCGACTGCCTTCGGCTCAGGTCATGATCCTGGAGTCCCTGGATCGAGTCCCGCATCGGGCTCCCCGCTCAGTGGGGAGTCTGCTTCTCCCTCTGACCCTCCCCCCTCTCATGTGCTCTCTCTCAAATAAATAAAATCTTAAAAAAAAAAATCATCAATCAGATAACAAGGAGAGCTCCAAATATCTGTAATTTAAACAGAGTAATCAATGATGATTGGATGAAGACAAAAATCACCAGAAAATTTTTTAAATATTTTGATCTGAGTGACAATGTATGTTTTGTTTTGTTTTGTTTTTCGAGTGAGCAAACTGAGGTTCGGAGAGGTGGAGTAAATTAAAAGTCACACAGCTAACTTTTTAGGGCAATTTCCTATGGTCACACTTACGAATCATAAGATGCTTTTTTATGGCTTTTTTTTAATAGATTCACATCGCAGTATTTAAATAGCTCTCCTACACAATCTTAGGACCAATTTTCTTTGAAAAACAAAAATGTTCTCAGGCGCCTGGGTGGCTCAGATGGTTAGGCGTCTGCCTTCGGCTCAGGTCATGATCCCGGGGTCCTGGGATCGAGTCCCGCATCGGGCTCCCTGCTGGGCGGGAGGCCTGCTTCTCCCTCTGCCTCTGCCTCTCTCTCTCTCTCTCTCTCTGACTCTCATGAATAAATAAATAAAAAAACATTAAAAAAAAAACAAAAATGTTCTCTATCCTTTTGGGCTGTTGACTTTATTTGACATTCGTTGACTCCTGGTAAAATTTAATGGACAGAGGAGAAGGTACTGGAGAATGAGCAAACATGAGATTTCTTTGAAGATTAAAGATCACGATTTGGACTCGAATTCATAACTAAATCCTGGGAAGCACCTGGAACACTGGAAACGCAGGACCCCAGAGTCTGTGCAGCCGTATAGTTGCAGGACCTGTGCTCACACAGGGGGAGCTGGCTTTATTTTCCTAAGAACTCTTTTTTCCCTGGTTGCCAGGCACTCCTATGATTCTAGCTATCACCTCCGAAGTGAGGTTAGTGACCTGAGCTGCGTGAGGGGCAGAGGCAGCTACGACCTTCAGGGTCTGACTTCTCAGTCCTCATGCAAACGTTTCCTGGCCAGCATGATGCTACTCACTTGCCTTTGCCTGGAATCTGTCTGCTCTCTTTCCAGGCAAACCTCCACTCTTTTCCTGCCGCATGTTCCAGGAAAGGCAACATTTGAACTGATAGTCATTTGTGTTGGATTATAAATTTATACCTGTATTTTCTGAGAGCTGAATGTAATGGAAAGAGCACGAAGAATTCAGCAGGTCATGAATGACCCAGCAAGGTATCACTCCAGAAGGTAAAATATATATATATATATATATATATATATATATATATAGAAAATATATATTAATATATATAAAACATATATTAAAATATACATGTGAAAATTATATTAAATATATATGTATGTTTAAAATATATTAAAAATACATGTTAAAAAATATATTAAAAATTTATATATATTAAAATATATATTAAAGCTGGAGGACATAACAGGTATAGAGCCGAACTCAATCAAATTAAAAATAGCAGACGTAGCATATGTAGACATGAACTGCTCTATGAAATTAATGCCTCAGCTCCACACTTCAAATCTTGGTGATTCATTTTATATCTATTCATACAACATTTACTACTTACTGTGAGAAGCAGTTTAAAATTTTGAAATATCTAATAAAATATATAGTTTTATTAAATTTTTTATTTCAATTCAATTTAATTAACATATAGTGTGTTATTAGTTTCAGAGGTAGAATTTAGTGATTTATTGGTTGCATACAACACACTATTCTTTCTTTTCCTTAGAAGAGTTGACCAATTACTTTAGTTGATATTCCAGATTAAATTATCCAAATTTCCTGCCAACTAGAACCACGTGTACAAAACTATTAGAAGTTCTAATATCTGCTCTATAAAACTGATATTTTCTAACAAAAGATTAACTAGAACTTAACCCAGTCAGACACACACTAGGGGAATTATTAGAGGTAAGGTTTGGTTTGATGGGATTCAGGCATTTGGTATCATTGATTTTCCTAAAGATAAATGCTCCTGTATTCTGCACTGGATTTTACATTTCCAAAAGAATTGAACATCAGAAAATTTTCCTGTTCAAGAGAGATCATTCCAACTCATTTTAATAGTGAGTTGAAACGGCATACCATTTAACTCGGTTGACTTTATTAGCTCTCCATATAACTCTAAGGAAAAGCCAAAGTCCTTCCTGTGGCCTACAAAACCCAGCATAAAACGGTCTCCTATTACTTTTCTAACCCCCTCTCTCCCACTTCTCCCTTGACTCACTTCACTCTAGGCACACTTGCCTCCTTGTTGTCCCTTCAACACAAGTATGCTTCCAGCCTACAATCTCTATTCTAATTGTCCCTCATCCAGGCCCTCTATTCCAGCAAACATCTCCCTAGACCAAAACCAGGCAAGGAGAGTACAAGAAAATTACAGACTAAAATCTCTAATAAACATAAGTGCAAAAATCCTCATTAAACATTAGCAAATGGAATTCAGCAATACATTAAAAATACATAAAATATATTTTATATGAAAATATATAAAATATATCCATGATCAAGTAGGATGTGTTCCAGAGATGCAACGATGGTTCTAGATCTGCAAATCAATGTGATACACCATATTAAGAAAATTAAAAATAAAAAACTTATGATCACCTCATAGAAGCAGAAAAAGCACTTGACAAAATTCAACACCCTTTCATTGTCAAATGTCTCAACAAAGAGTATAGAGGAAATATACCTCAACATAATAAAGGTCCTGTAAGAGAAGCCCACAGCTAACATCAGACTCAACAGTGAAAAGCTAAAAGCTTTTACTCTCAGATCAGGAACACCACAGGAATATTTAGTTTTACTATTTTTATTCAACACAGTACTGGAAGTCCTAGCCAGAACAATTAGGCAAGAAAAAATAAAAGGCAGCCAAATCATAAAGGAGGAAGTAAATCTGTCATTACTGATGGATCACATATTACCTATAGAAAATACATACAAAAATCTGCTCGAACAAATGAATTCAGTAAATTTTCAGGATACAAAATCATTATTCAAAGATCACTGGCATTTCTATCAACTAATAATGAAGTATCAGAGGGAAATTAAGAAAAAAAATCTCCTTTACAATTACATCAAAAAGACCGAATACAAAGCAATAAATTTCACCAAGGAGGTAAAAGACCTATATCCTGAAAATCATGACACTGATGAATGAAACTGAAGACACAAATAAATGTAAATACATACTGCAATTGGAACAATCGATACTGTTAAAGTGTCGATACTATCCAAAACAATCTACACATTCAGTGCAATTCCTACTACAGTTCCAATGGCATTTTTCACGTAAATAAAATAAACACAATTCTAAAAATTTTCATGGAACAAAAGACCCCAAATAGCCACAGTAATCTTGAGATGGAAGAACAAAGCTAGAGGCCTCATACTTACTGATTCCAAACTATATTACAGAAGTTAGAGTGATCTAAATAGTATGGTATTGGCATAAAAACTGTGACACAGGGACGCCTGGGTGGCTCAGTCGTTAAGCGTCTGCCTTTGGCTTGGGTCATGGTCCCAGGGTCCTGGGATCGAGCCCCGCATCGGGCTCCCTGCTCTGCGGGAAGCCTGCTTCTCTCTCTCCCACTCCCCCTGCTTGTGTTCCCTCTCTCGCTGTCTCTCTGTCAAATAAATAAATAAAATCTTAAAAAAAAAAACAAACTCTGACATGGATCAGTGCAACAGAATCAAGAGGCAGAAATATGCCCCTGTGTACATGGCTAATTAACATATGACAGAGGAGCCAAGAAGA
>NW_028029910.1:0-584 GCF_054177405.1 Leptonychotes weddellii
ATTTTTTTCACTTGTCTAATTTAAATAATTTAAAGAACATATTTCTCATTATAGGGACAAGAATAGGATTACCTTGTCTGCAGCCATTTGCATACTACCTTTAAAAAAAAAAAATACCTGCACACCATCTGTGATATTCTCCTTTGATATTTCACATTAAATTGTCTCACGCCAACACTATTCTTTTTTTTTTTTTTTTTTAAGATTTTATTTATTTGAGAGAGAGAGAATAAGAGACAGAGAGCATGAGAGGGAGGAGGGTCAAAGGGAGAAGCAGACTCCCCGCTGAGCAGGGAGCCCGATGCGGGACTCGATCCCGGGACTCCAGGATCATGACCTGAGCCGAAGGCAGTCGCTTAACCAACTGAGCCACCCAGGCGCCCCCAACACTATTCTTTACCCGAAACAATATTTGTAAAATCTTGGGCTTGATGTACTAGTTATACATTTTTTAATATAATTAAAATGTAAAAGAAATATTTCCCTGTCTACTATCTAAAATTATTTCCAGGCGCCTGGGTGGCCCAGTGGTTAAGCATCTGCCTTCAGCTCAGGTCATGATCCCAGGGTCCTGGGATCGAGTC
>NW_028029911.1:0-584 GCF_054177405.1 Leptonychotes weddellii
ATCCCATTCGTACTCTGCATTTGGTCTAGTTTCAGGTGGGATTTTATAATCAAACTGCATGTGAAGTGATAAAAGAATCCATTCGGCCATAGGAGCAGTGCTTCCCATATTTTAAATTAATGCTTTCTAGTCATTGCTTTTAGGTGGAGCTTATGTACCCCACCAACACTTTTAGAGTAGGAAGGTTTCTTGTGGAAAAAAAAAAAAAAAAGACTGAAATAATTTTAAAACAATGGATTATTCATGGAATTATCTGTGCTAGTTAAAAGGACTGGAGAAAAAACTGAGTAAGTCAATGATGTCTATTTCCAGAAAATGAGACTTTTTTTCAGATAATTAGAAGACCAAAGGGGAAACCAAAGTAAGTCCATCAAAAAGTGTCTATATTCACATGAAAAGATGCTCAGCATGACTCATCATCAGGGAAATACAAATCAAAACTACGATGAGATACCACTTCACACCTGTCAGAATGGCTAAAATCAACAACACAAGAAACAACAGGTGTTGGCAAGGTTGCAGAGAAAGGGAAACCACTCTGGAAAGCAGTATGGAGTTTCCTTAAAAAGTTAAAAATAGAACTA
>NW_028029912.1:0-584 GCF_054177405.1 Leptonychotes weddellii
TTTTTTTAATAGACAAACACTATTTTTCTTAACTGGCAGATATATGTGGCTTATAGAAACACCAAGAGATTACTTTCAATGGAGTACTTTTACTTTAGTACTTTTACTAGTATGTGACTTAATTGTATTTAACCCTGAATTTTATAATTAGAGAGTATCTGCTGGCTTTCTGTCATTAGAATCATTACAATTTGTGTCTCTTGTCACCAGGAGGCTGTTATAATGGAGAGAGAATTTGTGAGGGTATGAATGCACTTGAAGACGTTAAAGAAGGAAGAAGTAATCTAAGAGCTATTTTGAAAGAGAAAATAAGACTAAATTTTAACACAAGATAGTGGTCCCGGGGCACAGAAAGTTCAGGTCAGGGGCCCATTAAAAAGATAAGGGAATGATTTTAAGCCTCAGGAAAAAAGTCTATTTAGAGGAAAAGATTAATTACATAGCAGCATGTTGATTTTGAGGCAACAGTAGGTAGGGTACTCTGATAACCAGAGTGTGTACAATATACCACTGTGAGGAAGACAGCACTGAGTGTCAGAAGCAAATATACAAATCCAGTAACAAAGCAGAGGTGAGGGACATGA
>NW_028029913.1:0-584 GCF_054177405.1 Leptonychotes weddellii
GAGCCGAAGGCAGATGCTTAACCAACTGAGCCACCCAGGTGCCCCTACAATGCTTTAAAAAATTGTCAGGGTAATACAGAAGTGTAACAAAAAAGAACCATATTTGCTCCATATGAAAACCTCTTCTAGCTAGAGATGCAGTAATTAGACCAATGTAGCACCAGGTCCTAACAAGACAGACAAAGCTGTAGAACATAGTCCAGAGATAGAAACAAATACTTTTAGGAACTATTTATCTTAACGGCTTTCAAGTCTGTGGGAAATAATGAACTGCCCAATAAATTGTCAAGACAACTTGCTAGCCCCTTTGAGAAAACAGAGATTAGATCTCATATTTATTACAGCAAAGTAAATTCCAGATGTACTATAGATTTAAACATGAAGATTGAAACCACAAAATGTGGAAATCCAAAATCCTTTTTAAAAATCTTGAAATGTGGAGTTCTTTCTAACCATGACATAAAGCCCAGAAGACATAAGACATATACAAAAGTACCTAAAACTGAAATAAATCCTTTATGTCAAAAAAAGTCAAAAGACAAACAGCACTCTGAAAATACATTTTCAACTTGTATGTTTCTATG
>NW_028029914.1:0-584 GCF_054177405.1 Leptonychotes weddellii
ACATGGACCTTTTTACAGGATAGTACTGTAAATGCACTTTTTCTTCCTTATGATTTTCTTAATAACATTTTCTTTTCTCCAGCTTACTTTATTGAAGAATACCATATATAATACATGTAACTTACAAATGTGTGTTAACCATTTATGTTATTGGCAAGGCTTCCAGTCAACAGTAGGCTATCATTAGTTAAGTTTTGGGGAGTCTAAAATTTAAAGTTATACACAGATTTTTGACTACACAGAGGGTTGGCACCCCTAACTCCCACTTTATTCAAGAGTTAACTGTATTATTAAATTAAATAAAAACTAGGTAGCTTCTCCTGTTTTGCTTATCTTTTGAGCTGTAGCTTTGGAAGCAGAAGAGAATATCTCAAAATTTCTACAAACTCTTATATGTGAAAGTTTTGGAGCAATACAAAAATAACATTCTTGCCATTCACCAACGTGTGAAAACCAAATGGCAGAATTAATTCTACTCCCTTTTTTTAAAAACTACAGTGGTGGGCGCCTGGGTGGCTCAGTTGGTTAAGCGACTGCCTTCGGCTCAGGTCATGATCCTGGAGTCCCTGGATCGAGTCCCGCAT
>NW_028029915.1:0-584 GCF_054177405.1 Leptonychotes weddellii
CTGGCAGAGATTTGGGTAGTGGAAGGTATTAAGATCCCAATTTTGGTCTCCATCTTGGAAATTAAAGGGCTTCCAAGGCATGAAACTTTTGACGGTGTTAAGAACTAACCCAACGACATAAGGGCTCCTGGGGGACATGGTGCAGGATCTTGGAGTAAAGATCTGAATTTAAGAATTCATTCTTTTCTGCCTTTTATCAATGTTGTGGCCTTGGGAAAGTCAATTACCTTCCCCGGGTCTCGGTTTTCTTACCTGCAGGATGGGAGAAAAGGGTGAAATCCTCAGGTTGTGATGGTGGTGGTCAGATGGTACTGTTGGTATTAATGGTGGTGTTACGTGTATGCAGGGGGGAGGGGCGGGGCAGATGTCCTGAAAGAGTTCATTGGGCCAGTTAATCAAATGCTTAATATTTATAGAGAAGATTTGCAGGAAAGCAGCCGTAAGTCAGTCTTTGGAAGATTAATATATAACTCTGCGTGATCGTGGAATCTTGAACACTGACTCTAATTCTATCCTGCTCTGTTCTGCCCTACCTTCCCCTGCCCTATGCCAAAGCAATCAATTCTTTTTTTTTTTTTTTTTTT
>NW_028029916.1:0-584 GCF_054177405.1 Leptonychotes weddellii
GACACCAAGTCCATTTAAAGGAATAAGCCAGTGATAGAGATAATTAGTATGAGAAAATTGGCAACTACCTCTACCCTTGTTTTCTTCTTAGACAATTTTCTAAGTTTTCTAAGAAATATTATATACCGTTGGACATTTGTGGGCCATACCCAAGAATATTAGAATCTTCTAAATATTCAATATTCACCCAAAGCAGTATATATTTAATCCTTTAAAAATGACTGAAAAACAAAATTCACCAAAACATGCTTTACATACTACCTTTTGAAACACTTTTAATCTGAGTTCTGCAATTCTGTTATAAGGACAGTAAAACAGCTTTGCATGTAAATAAAACAGACAATGTTGATGGATATCTATGTAAATATAATGGGGATTAAATTAATAATGGATTGATATTTAGAACAAATTGTCTGGCACTTTTTATGCTTTATTATTAGAAAATTTTAAGTTAGAAAAGACCTATTTAACAAAAGCTTGTTTTCACCCAGGTCAGACTGCTTTGGAGTTCCCCATCCCAACACTTGCAGCAGTTTCCAGCTGTACGATCATTGACATTTGCTTCTTGATGGTTGTAGTGTTCT
>NW_028029917.1:0-584 GCF_054177405.1 Leptonychotes weddellii
GAAACTTCCTTGCTCAATGTAACCTATTTATAGTCAGTACCAAATGCCTCTCAGGAGGACTACAGCTACTTGCATTTTGCCATTTTAGACACAAACTATAGACGCTGCAGCAGTTTTGGGTACCCCCTTCCCCTTCCATAACTGCATGTTTCCTTCTCTCCCACTTCACAGATTCCCCTCTCCACACTACATGCCCAGGGCCTTCATAGTGACTGACAGCTCCCCAAGCCCATTATGCACCAAACTGATGGGAACCTTGGCCCCAAATACCCTTCCCCTCTTTCTTCATTTGATTAACTTTTACTGAGCCTTCAAAATGTAACTTAAATATCACCTGCTCCAGGAAGCTTTCCTTGATCTGTCACCTCCCCAGCTCTCAAATTGCATGTTTCCTCCAAATGCTTGCATAGCACACAAGATTGTATTTTGTAATAACCTGTATTATCTGTTTGCCTATTTCCTTTTCTAACTAGTTTGGGAATTCTTTGGTGAGAAAAAGTATGTTTTACTGATTTCTGTGTCCTTCATATCTAGTTGATCCAGCAATATTTGTTGAAAAGGCTATCCTTGCTCCATTGAGGGAG
>NW_028029918.1:0-584 GCF_054177405.1 Leptonychotes weddellii
GTAGAGAGGGGAGGGGCAGAGGGAGAGGGAGAGAAGGTCTCCAACAGACTCCACGCTGAGCTCAGAGCCCAATTCCAGGCTTGATCCCACGACCCTGAGATCACGACGTGAGCCGAAACCAGGAGTCAGATGCTCAACTGACTGCGCCATACAGGCGCCCCAGATTTTTGCTTTTTTAAAAACATTTCCCCACCTCTTACTTTATTTGAACCCCACCCCATCCAGAAAGGTGACTGGGCTGGGAGCTGTGTCCTCAGGGCAGTGAAGTCACCGGTCTAAGGGAACACAGGTAAGGCCCCATCCCTGAGGTCTTGTAAGCTCTCCTGACCCTGGCCAATTTGTAGCTTTCAGGGCCTTGGACATGAGGCTTATTTGTTAAGACTCACCAAGATGGGATTCATGAGGTTGTCACCTCATTATCATTTTCCTCCTGTGACCTTTCCAAGTCTGAACTAGTCCCCGGGACTACTGGTGGTTAGTAATTTGCAGTCACCTGCAGGACATATAAAAGAAAATAATCAGGTTGACCCAGCAGAGCAGAACTGCGCTTGGCAGTTTCCTGGCTTACTCCCTCCAGGCTCTGC
>NW_028029919.1:0-584 GCF_054177405.1 Leptonychotes weddellii
CTTTGAGACCTGTTCTACATTTGTTTGAATAAAAACCGTTGGAAATCTCTTTCTCTGAGGACTTCTGTAGTTACTCTCTTGCTGTTTCCTGTCATCAAATGCAGCAGTGGGAAATAAGGAAGCCAACCTGATTTTTCTCTCTCATTGCCAGTGACTTCATTTTTACTTTTGTTTTGTTTTGTTTTGGGCCTTAATGCCTGCAGATATGTCTTGGTGTTAATTACTTAGTACCTGATTTTCTTAAAATCCAGGGTGTCCTTTAATCTGTAATTGAGATCTTCCTTTATTTGGGGAAAACCATTTTCCATGACAGTGTATCTAAATTTAAGTGAGCACCAGAATCACCTACAGAGCTTGTTAAAAACACAACTTGCTAGGCCTCAACCCAGAGTTTCTGATTTGGTTAGGTCTTGGAAAGAGGTCTAAATGTGTATTTCTGATAAATTCCCAGGTGATGATGTTGGGCCAAGGATCCCACTTGGAACCACTGTTCTTTTTTTTTTTTTTTTATGTTATGTTAATCACCATACATTACATCATTAGTTTTTGATGTAGTGTTCCATGATTCATTGTTTGAGTATAAC
>NW_028029920.1:0-10415 GCF_054177405.1 Leptonychotes weddellii
CTCCCCATCCCCAGCAATCAGCCTCGCCCCTGCCACACCTGCTGGGGGACCACCCAGTTCACCCTAGCGGGGCTCATCCACATTCTACCACACAGGCCTGGTTTGTACAGAGCCTGTGCTTTGTTTTGTTTCAGAAACAGGGTAATAAAATGAGTGTATCTTTCTGGTTATTAATTTTCTGACTTTTTTGTTATTGTTTATTTATCTAAATGGAAGAGGTTTTATTTCCCAACCAGCTGCTATATGGAGTGTGAGGAGCAATTGAAAACCAGGTTCCGTGCGTGGCTGAAAACTTATCAGTCGAGGTTGGAAGAAACATCTTCTCCTCTTGCTGGAAAGAAGGAGAAAAAGAAAGAAAGAACCCATTTGATTAGGTTTTGTCCATGGCGCCATGACTCAGGTACTTGCCTACTTGAGTCCAGCTCCCAGACTGGGCCCCCGAACGCGGTTCTTGGCCCTGCATGGACCAGGCCCAGCTGGTACAGCAACGTCTCAGCTCCCGGAGCTGCTGTGGGTCTGGTCAGGGGGCTGCTTTAGAATATATCTTACTTAATGACACCTCACCACCTACCCATACAGCTGAGAGGCTGAGACTCTGGTGCCTCACTAAAAGAAAATCCAATGGCCATCCGGAGCAAACTCTTGACATCTCCAATTCCTGCCCTAAACACCTCTGGGATGGTTAATCTTTGCCAACCTGACTGGGCCACAGAGTGCCCAGATATTTGGTCAAACATTATTCTGGGTGTGTCTGGGAGAGTGTTTGGGGATGAGCTTAGCATTTACATCAAGAGACTGAGTAAAGCAGATGGCATGCCCTAGCGCGGGTGGGTCTCATCCAATCCGTCTTTCTGGGTCTACAGGAGCCTGCCGGTTCTGTTTCTCCGGGGAACCCTGACGAATATAACTGTTCCCCTGCAAAATCACAGTCCAAGCCTTGGTGCCAAGCTGCTGGGAATCCTGGTGGAGGGAGGGAGGCAGGCAGGGTCAGGTCCCTCTCGACGGAGTCTCTCAAACAGGACCCATGGGGTTGCGGATGTGCATGGAGCTGGGAGAGAGTCACAGGACAAAGCCACAGAGTGAGAGGGGTCCACTTTGTATGATGTAGTCAGGCTCAAACATTCTCTTTCACATTCAAGCAGACACAGATATTAATAAATAGAATGCAAACTCTGCATGACTTTAAAAAAAAACAAGTCACAAGATGATAAAGTTATCAATGGCAGTAGGTGCCATGGACTCTGCCTTCAAGATTCCCTTTTCCCTGGAGTAGGCTGTACCCCAGGGGGCGGACCCCAGGATAACAGGGCCATGGTGGATTAGTCAGTTGGTCTGACCACCTTTTACATCCCGAAGTCAAATTCACATGCAAGGGGCCCCAAAACCTGGGACATGGCTTTGACCCTCGGACACAAAGATTCTCTTCTCTGCCTACACACAACCCTGTGCTCAGTAACTGCAACTTTGTTCTGGAGAAAAAGGTAGCTCAATGGAAGAGATCCTGGAAGCCCCTTCTAGACCCCACGGGAAGGCCCTCTGGGTTTGCTTTGCTCCCCACTTCAGCCTTTCCCCGTGGGCCGCCCCTGCCCCCATGGTCTGGGCAGCACACACAGCTTCCCTGCCCCTCACCTGGCCCCAGCCCCTGAACTGAAAGCAGAAACTCAAGCTTGTGTGTCTGGGCAAGGAGAAAGCCAGCTGCCATATTTGAGCCAATCTGAACTCAGATTCGAGGTATTTCAAGCCCTCCCTGAGGGCTTTGTTAGGTCAGGGCCCTGTGCTCTGCAGAAGCTGGTGCTGTGTGGCGTGGACTCGGTTGGAACATCGCATTCCTCCTGGACCCCCATCCACGCCATCCCACGGGTTCTCAGGAGGCAGGCAGACCCTCAATCAGGAACGAACATGCAAAAGAGGCTGATTTGCAGGAGCCGTTCTCTTTGCTGGCTGGAGGAGAGTGCTTGGCCACCAGGATAAAAATCTCTCTTTATTTCACTCTGCATGTTACTTTGCTTAAAATGTGCACACAGGTGCATGCACACAGGTGCACACACACACACACCTCTGAAACTTCACAGGGTTGTCACAAGAGTCCTTTGAGAATCACTTTCTCTGGATCTCCCCGGTTGCCATATAAGCCCACATGGCCACTGACCACTGTGCCGACAGTCTCCATGTGAACACGTTTCTCAGCTCCACCACCTCTTCTCCCTTTCTGTGGCTGCTCCATTTGCTCCTCCCGTTGTGACAGGGGAGACCCTATGGCACCAAGGAAACTGGGTAAGACTGAAGCCAGGAGATCTGATCTAACGCTTACAAGGAATCACATGCCCTCCTGAGCTCCTCGATGTTTCAGTGGACTTTACATGGGTTTCCCTGGCATATTTTACCTGTGGTTATGAGACCAGAGAAATTAATGGGTACTTTATCATCTGTGAGCCTAAAGATGATTGGCATTAACTGCATTCTCTGTGACAAAACACACTGGGGCATTACAGAGTTCCTGTGGCTCTCTGGACCCTGTGCTGTCCATTGGCAACACAGCACCATTATCCCCACTCCTATGCTCTCCTCTGTATCACACGGGCTAGAAACTACATTTTCTGGAACCTCCTGGATGCTGCCAATGAGAAAAACTTGCCCAGTATTTAGAAGGCAGAAAGCTTATCACTGCTCGTCTGATAGGAGCGGGCAGGTGCATCCCCAGCAGCGTGCAGAGTGCCCTCAGCTGTGTGCCCGAGGCACCTGGAGGCACTGTCCATGGTACCTAGAGAAGTCTTGACTCTCCAACAGCCAGAGCCGTTCCCTGACCATCTTTCTGCCAGCCTTTCAGGTTTTAGAAGCACCTAATCCCCTGTATTAAATCTCTTCCTCCTTGACATAGCCAGAGTTATTCTGTTTCCTTCGGAATGCATCTCTGGTCACCAAAAAACACCAAGCATCACTTGTGTATTTTACTCAATGTAAAATGTTGACTTCCCTGGGACTATCGGAGAATATTGGCATAAAACAAGATATGGCTGTCTGTTGAGGACTCTTGACCCAGTGAGTGACTGACAGGATTAGCAACAGGTGCAATCCTTAGTGTTTTCAATCACAAGGATTTTGTAACATTTTACCACTTGTCCCATGTCACCCTGTTATACCGCAAGGCCCCAGGGGGCAGGAAGGAAGATTTTCTTTTTGTTCAATTAAATTTCTATGTAATAAACTCCACATAACTATCCAAACCATTGGTTGTCCTGTAACATTAGAGAATTAAATACTGCTGGAAAACTTGTTTAGCTCTCTGAGAATCTGAGATCATTTCATATGAGGGTGACCACCAGAAGGAATTCACACTGGTTTCTCCAAGGCCTCCCCAAGAGCTGTGGATTCACTGCAGCTCAGGGGCATGGGGACTGGTACCCAGTGCCTTGGGGAGTATTCAACTCCATTACCCCCTGCCCTGCTGCTAAATGAGCAGACTTCATTCAGTCTTCTTCTCTAAAATGATGGCCACAGTCCACTTTTTTTTTTGAGAAAGCAGCAGGGGGCAGGGGGGTAGGAGTGGGGGAGGAGGGCGGTGCAGAGGGAGAGGGAGAGAGAGAATCCCAAGCAAGCTCCACACTCAGTGCAGAGCCCAACATGGGGCTGGGTCTCACGATCCTGAGATCATGACCTAAACCGAAATCAAGAGTCAGATGCTCAACCGACTGAGCCACCCAGGTGCCCCGTCCACAGTCCACATTCTGAAAATGTGTCCACGGAAGAGTTCTCTCTTTGAGGTCATTGAGGACAAGCCAAGCTGTTTAGATGCAGAGAAATGAAGACAAAAGGCAAAACCCTTCATTCCACAGAGCGATTTGAGCACCGACAGGGCACCGAGCACGCTGTGCCAAGTTGCTGGAGTACCGCAGTGGGCAAGACAAGCTCACAGTTCCCGTTCTTAGCAGGTGACACAGCCGAGAAGCAAATACATGCGGATTAAGCCAGATCATTTCAGCCAGGGATAACTGTCGTGCAGGACACAAAACAGTTGATGTGATAAAGAGTGACCCATGGTGAGTGTACAAGTGGGCAAGAATGTCTTCAGACATGAGTCTAAGAAGGCCTCTCTGGGGAGGTGAGGATCAAGGAGCCACCTCAGAAAAGAGCCAGAGGGCAGCATCCAGGCAGAGGGGACAGCCAGGCAGGGAGGGACCTGGCATGTTGGGGGACAGTGAGAAAGATCAGTATGGCCAGAGCTGGGTGGGGGAATGGGCTAGTGGGAGAAAATGAGGCTAGAACCAAAGGCCAGGTGGGAGCATGTCAGGCCTGACAGATATGTGGAAGGAGTGGACTTTATTCCAAGGCACTGGGAAGTCATTAGAAGATTTTAAACACCTCCTGGCAGACTCAGGCTTGGTGAGCTCTCCCCATACACAAGATTCCTACCAGCAGGCCTGCTTTACTGATCAAGCCCAATGTCACCGTTTCATGCACGCACCTCCTGGTCTCCCAACCTTGGGTCCCCTTCACCACACCTTGAAATGAAGTCTCCAAGCCCTAAGCCAGTCTGGTGCACCTCTTGCAATACTCTCAGATTAGCCCAGGGTTGTAAATCACAGCACAAAGAATTTATGTACCAATGCATGCACATTTATTCCAACCCCGACAAAAGAGGTTAACCTTCCTCACCTGGGACCCACGCAAATGCAACCTCAGGACATATTGGTCTCTGTTAGGAATCCCACTGCAGTGAGCCTCCTGCTGAGCTCACAGGCAGCTAGAACCCCATGGATCATTAAGGTATACACACAAACCCCCATGGCTTATGAGAGCACACACAACTTCCCATCTATCCAACATCTCTCCATTCACTTATTCATCAAACAAACATGTATTGAATATCTACGATAGACCAGGCCATCTGCCTGGTACAAGGACATGGCAATGAACAAGGCGGTCATAGTAGTCCCTGCCTGTGTAAATTGTCTATTGCTTCATACACATTAGCACAAACTTAACAATTAAAGCACCCGTTTATTAGCTCAAAGTTTCTCTGGGACAGAAGCCTGGGCACAGCTCAGTTGAGTCTTCTGTGGAGGGTCTCACTGGACTGCAATCAAGATGTTGGCCAGGGTTATGATCTCAACTGAGGCCCAGGGTCCTTTTCCAAGCTCAATGGGTATGAGCTAATTCCCTGTGGTTGTAGGAATGAGGCCCTCATCTCCTAGAGGCCCCCACGGTCCCCTGCCACAACACAGCAGCTTGCTTCTTCAAGACCAACAGGAGAGCATCTCTGCTGCTTCAAGTCCTTGACTTCTAGACCCTCTTTTAAAGGGTTCACCTGATTGGGTCAGGCCCACCCAGGATCATCTCCCTTTTGATTAACTCAAAACCAACACCTGTGGGATCTTCATTGTATCTGCAAAATCCCTTCACCTCTGCCATGCACCACGTCATATTCACACATCTCCTCTATGTTCACAGGGAAGGGTTATACAGGGCACATGCACCAGGGAGCAGGAATCTCGGGGCCACCTGGCACACTGCCCTGATGGAATTCCCATTCCAGCCGGGAAGGCAGACCTCAATACGTGATTGGAAAGGTGATGACTGCACCAGGGCACCATGGGCCAGCGTCTTGGCTCCATCCCTGGCTGCAGGAGGACCTGGCTGGGTTCCATGCCCACCACTGCCACCCGGAGTGCAGTACTGCCTCCTCTCCGCTCACACATGCTATCACACATTCTGTGACAACTGTCAGTGGCTTATTCATCATTTCGGATTGCAACTTGCTGTTTTCTCAGACACCCACTTTAATACCCTGACATTTCTGTTCAGCCCATAACATTCTGTCAATTGTTTACATCTTCCTCTCACGCCGATTGGCTTTTCAGCTGCATTCTTGGCCCTTCCCAGTCCTGGTGCGTGATGCTTACTGAGAGGTTCAGAGTCACTCCCTCACCATCCACACCGCTGGATCTCCAATGAAGTGTGCTACACCCCCTATGTCAATCATCTCCCGAGACACTCACAGCTTATGCTCCAGGCTCAGGGTGGAAGCTGCCTGCAAAAAAGGCAGCCCGCCTAAGCAGAAATTCCTTCTGTGTCCTTTTCCAGCTTATAACTAAAGGCCTGTTTCCAGAACATGCAGGTGGACAGAACTGTCCCCCAGCTTTTCAGCTGCCTTTCCATCTGCCCCATGTCTGGCTCATCAGTAGGACATGCTACCCATCCCCTGGCCACCGCCCCACCTTCCCTCCAGTTTGGACTGCCACCACCACCAGCAGCCCTCCCTGACCATGCAAACGCTTGTTAACTCGTGTTCCGCCTTCCTCCATTTGGCCTCTCCAGGCCCTTTTCCACACCACAGCAGGAGAGGTCTTCTGAAAACATAATTCATTACTGTCCTGCAGACGACCCTTAAGGGGCTTCCCACTGCACTAAGAATACAATCCAAACTTCCCTCTCTGGTCTACAAGGCTTGGCAAGACCTGCTACCTCTTTACCTAATCCTGCCCCTTCACAAGCCCTCCCACGTGTCAGGTATAGGCCACACAGGCTTTCTTTCAGCTCCTCGGGTTCTTTTCCACGGCCGGGTATGCAGGCATGTGCTATTCTCTTTGCACGGACTATTTCTTCCCACCCACGTGGGAAAATGATAAATTTTAGAATGAGTGGTTTTGGGACAAATGCACAAGTGTTTAGAAACAAAAAGCAATGTTTAGCTCCTGCATGGCTGTTGCCTACCTGTAGGCTTTGACTTACCATCAAACAACTCTTCCAACCACACCAGTTAACACAGGTTCCCTCTGCTATTCTCCACCTCACCACCCTGATTTGTTGCTTCATAGTCAAGGTTGTCATTTTCAGTGATTTTATTAATTTGTCTGTTTACTCTTTTCTTTGCCTCCATGCTAGAATGCAGATTCCAGCAACGTGGAGACCATGTTGCTGCAGCTCACCATCACACCCCCAGTCACTGCATTGCCTGGCACCTTGGCAGGTGCCTTGTGCAATACAAGCTCAAAAAATATCTGTGTGATGAAAGACTGGATGCTTGAGTGAATGAATGCATGTTAACTTTGCGGTGTGAAAAATGCACCATCCTGTGATTCGAAATGTAAGAGGCAGGAGGGAGGGTCTCGTCACACTTTATGTTAGACTCTGTTCTAAAGGTATAATAATTAAAACTGTGGCATTTTCAATGAAAAGTAAAAACAGAAACGAATGGAATAGAATGAAAAGTCAAGTAAGTAAGCATATCACTCAAATATTTAAACAGTTGTTTTTTAAATCAGCGGGGGAAAAAAAGAGATTATCTTAAAAATGGGGTGGGACAGCTAACTAGCTAACAACAAAGAGAAAAAAGTAAGCTAGGGTCCTACCTCTTTACAAAGAAATAAATAAATTTGAAATGACAAAAATTTGAATAGAAAATTAAGCCATGATGTTGTAGAATAAAATTTCTGTTTATTACAATGTAATCTTGGGATAAATAAATCCTAAGTAGGACACTAGGGAAAACACTGATATATTTGACCATGTGAAAATGAACAAATCAAATTTACAAATAATAATTGTGGTAGTGGGACTTCCAGCCATAACGGAGAAAATTGGGTGTATTTTGCCTCATAATACAAATATAAAACTGGATAAAGTCATCAAATACAAACATTTAAGGATTCTGGAAATTGACCAAAGGTAAATGATTAATTGGAAGTGGTTATGCATGAAAAACTGCTAGATGTTTGAGTCAGTGGCTTTCTTCCTAGGGCTTCCCCTGTCCACTTCCCCACATTGCTTGGCACCATAATTTTGTCAGGGCAAAGCTAACTGTGAAAAACGTCATCTCTAATGCCAAAGGGAGCTGACCTGTTTTGGAGTGGAAGGCAAACCTGTAATTGATGATACTGTCAGTAAACGTGCAAACTCAGAAGAAAATTAATGAGGGAAAACCCACAGATTTGTTAATATGAGGTTGCAGCCCCACTTGAGGTGAGTGGTGAAACAGCCAGAAATTTAATGGGGAGATACTGTAAGAACTAAATAAGCTACTCACACATCATGGTTATCCAGAGAACCTCTGGCGGGTAGGTGCAGGTAAGACTCAAGAGAGCACAGAAGAAACTAAAACTAAACCTTAAGGCAAAATTGAAAACTGCCTAAACATGGACTGCACTCCCCAACCTAAGTACAAATCAATCAGCAGAATGTGGTGCATGGAAGAGTCCAAGACATATGAGCACAACATCTTCCCAATCATCATCTGACTATAGATCTACACAGATACAGTGGCAACTCTTAAGCCAAGCTAAAAAAAAAAAAAAAGATAAGAATTCAAAAACTAAGCAAATACATCTAGTTACACATGATTAGAAGATGGATTCTACAGATTAAGCTCAGGCAAGTTATTAAAGAAAAAACCTTTCAGGAGAAAAACCCCAATCCAGAGTTGCTACAATATATTTTTTCCATGTCCAGTTTTCAATTAAAAAAAATCAGAAGACACATAAATAAATAGGGAAGTATGAACTATACTCAGGGGAAAAAAGGAATCATTATAAACTAATGCTGAGCTGGCCCAGATGTAGAATTTGGATTTAGCAGACTGAGACTTCAAAGCAGCTATTATAATAAACATGTTCAGAGAATTAAAGAACACTATGTTTAAAGAATTAAAGAAAAACCCCTGTTTCACACCATATGCAAATATTAATTCAAAATGGACCAGCAACCTAAATAATAGCAAAACCATAAAAATCTTAGAAGAAAACATAAGGGTAAATCATCATGATCTTGGACCTGGCAGTGAATTCTTAGATAAGACACCAAAAGCATGAACAACAAAAGAAAAAAAAATAGATAGATACACTTAACCTGGCAGTGGAGATACCATGATCAGGAAGGTGGTTTTCCCAGGGCAAGACTTACCCACTGCACTCCAGATATGCTGACCCCTATGATTTTCCCAAATGTGGGAAACTTGACTGCATAATTGGGGTAATGGGGGACTGCATTTGTGCTCTCCCCTGGAAAAAAAATAGATAAACTGGACTTTATAAAAATTAAACATTTTTGTGCATCGAAGTTTATTAAGAAAGTAAAAAGACAACCTACAAAATGGGAAAAAATATTTGCAAATCATATATCTAATAATATTTTAGCATTCAGAATATACAAAGAACTCTTACAACTCAACAACAAAAAGATAAACACCCAATTTAAAAATGGGCAAAGTACTTGAATATGTCTTTTTGTAAAGAAAATATACAAATAGCCCACAAGTATATGAAAAGATGTTCAACAGAGCATTAGTTTTGAGGGAAATGCAAATCAAAACCACAATGAGGTAACATTTCACATTTCACAGAGAAAGTAACACGAATTGGTGAGGATATAGAGAAATTGGAATGTTCATACATTGCTGGTGGTAATGTAGTCTGGTACAGCCATTGTGGAAAATAGTTTGATGATTCCCCAAAAGGCTACACATAGAATTGCCAAATGACCCAGCATTTTCCACTCTTAGGAATATACTCCAAAGAACTGAAAACATGTACACAAACAAAAACACATGCATGCATGGCTATAGTAACAATACTCATGATAATAAAAAGATGGATACAACCCAAATGTCCATTGGCTAAATAAACTGTGATACATACATGCAATGAAATATCACTCAGCCACAAAGAGAAATGAAATATAATGTGGATGAACCTTAAATATTATGCTCAGCAAAAGAAACCAGAAACAAAATATTGTATATTTTTACATTTACATGAAGTTCCCAGAATAGGTAAATTAATAGAAACATAATACAGATTGGGAGTTTCCAGGGACTAGGGGAAGGGGGAATTGGAAGCAACTGTTTAATGGGTACAAAATTTCTTTTTGGAGTGATGAAATTTTTTAGAATAACATTGTGAGTGTACTAAATGCCACTGAATTGTATACTTTAAAATAGTTAATTTTATGTATGTGACTATCACCTCAATAAAAAAATTTTTGATGAATTAAAGGAAAATACAATGACAATAATTCAAACCAGGAATGAAAATAGAGAATATAGGGGCTCCTGGGTGGCTCAGTTGTTTAAGCATATGGCTTTGGCTCAGGTCATGATCCCAGAGTCCCAGGATTGAGCCCCACATCAGACTCCCTGCTCAGTGATGTGTCCACTTCTCCCTCTGCCCCTCACCCTGCTTGTGCTCTCTCTCTCAAATAAATAAATAAAATCTTTAAAAAAAAAAAAAAGAAAATTGAGAATATAAAACTTTAAAATAATAGAATAAAAATATAAGAAAATTTGAGTGAAAAATACAATAATCAAAATGAATATTCACTAAATGGCCTCCATATCATATCTGAGATGGCAGAATAAAAAAATCAGTAAACTTGAAAATAGCAAAATAGAAGTCATCCAACATGAAGAACAAAGAAATTTTTTT
>NW_028029921.1:0-584 GCF_054177405.1 Leptonychotes weddellii
GGCCGGGAGACCACAGGCGGGGACCGACTCCGAAAAATGTGAACCTGAACGCACCGGGACCCCCGGCCGGCAGCGCCGCTCGCAGGGCTCCGTGTGTCTCTCCGCGACACCCTACTTACCGCGGTGGGAGGCGGGGCTGAGGCGACTCTAATGTGCGCGGAGACCCCAGACCCCAGGGGTGTAGGCCTGGGGACTGAGACGCTCACGTACAGAACAGAAAGGACCGAAAACAGTCGAAGCCGTCGTAACCTTCTACGCGACCCACCCGCTTGAAGGCCCGGAAGTCTGTAAAAAACTGCGCGTGCGCGCTGACGGAAGGGCGGTGCTACGGCGTGGCCTGAGCCGAGCGCTTCCGGCAAAGGGAGGGGTAAGGTAAGTTTCGGGACAGTGCGAGAATTCAGTGACCACGGGGTGGAGCGTGCCTGACGGAGCGAGCCCGGCAATCGGCGGGTTGTGAAACGTGGCCTGGCCAGGACGCTCACCGTCTGAGGGCGGGGCTCGAGCGGGGCCTGGGTGCAGCGCTTCCGGAACGACCCGGACACACGCACTGGCCAGAAGTGGGCCGCAGTTCCGGGAGACGGGTT
>NW_028029922.1:0-584 GCF_054177405.1 Leptonychotes weddellii
TAACTGAGTGATGGACATTAAGGAGGGCACATGATATAATGTGCACTGGGTGTTATATGCAACTGATGAATCCCTGAACTCTACCTCAGAAACTAATAATACACTATATGTTAATTAATTGAATTTAAATAAAATAATTTTTTAAAAACAGTCATTATCGTGTATTCCATGTGTTTATAAAGTTACACAGAGAGATGAAAGATGTAAAAACCACCCAAATAAAACCTCTAGAGATGTTTTTTTTAATGGATGTGATGAGCAGCTGGCTAGATTGAAGAAGAAAAAAATAATGAACTTGAAGAAATAGCAACAGAAACTATCAAAAATAAAATATAGAGAAAAAAGGGATTAAAAAAAAACAGATCATCAGTGAGCTGAGGGACAATGTCAAGTGATTACATATACATGTAATTAGAATCCCCAAAGAAAGGGTGAGAGGGACAGAGAAAATATCAGACTAAATGGCCAAAACTTCCAAATTTGATAAAATTATAAATGCTTAGATGCAGGAAATTCAGTGAATCTCAAGCACAGGAAAAATAGAGAACTTAAGAACATCATAATCAAATTGCTCAAAATCAGTG
>NW_028029923.1:0-584 GCF_054177405.1 Leptonychotes weddellii
CAGTCATAGATAGTATTTATTAGAACATATGATTATAAAAGTAAAAGAGCAGAAAGTTTATCCTAAATATTTTCTGAAGACCAATCTTTAGGTTCTAAAGTCCTAGAATATAATAATTTTTAGAATATAAATTTTTACGAATATTTAAAAAAATAACTGAATGACTCATTAACAAAAAAAGTCATTAAATAAATAATAATGTGAAAAACAACCACGTACTAAAATTTCCTCCATATTTCCCATTAGCATTCAAAATTTTTGTTTACTTAAGGAAAAATAGGGACATAAATATTTCACGCAGAAACAACTTGTGATCAAGATGGATAGGGCAATAAAATAAACCTCTCCTAAACTCTCTTCTCATGTATTTATTCAATTGAACCACATCCCTTTTAAAACCATAGTACTACTAAGAAACAAAACAAAAAAATCAATGACACATCTTTACAGACTAATGTTAGAGAAATATATACCCAAGGATTTAAATATCAGAATCATTTTGTTTAAAATAGTATAAAATATTTCCACTGATTTATTTCATGTGAATAAATATAGTCATGATATTACAGAATGAAATATACACC
>NW_028029924.1:0-584 GCF_054177405.1 Leptonychotes weddellii
TGTTGAGTACCTACTATGTGCCAAGCACCGTGTCGGACATTTTATTTCTTTTTTTGAGACTTTATTTATTTATTTATTTGAGAGAGAGAGAAAGAGTGAAAGAGAGAGAGAGCAGGGGGATAGTGGCCCTGAGCAGGGAGCCCGATGTGGGGCTTGATCCCAGGACTCTGGGATCATGACCTGAGCCGAAGGCAGATGCTTAACTGACTGAGCCACCCGGGCATGCCGGACACTTTATTTCAATCTCTACTCTGGAAGTATCATGTTCTAGAACGTCTTTACTGTGCCATTAACATCAGAAGAGTGAGACAGTACAGTCCATGACTGGAGGAGGAAACACAGGCATGAATCCCAGAAATAAGGACAGGACGGCCCCCTGGCAAGTTGCCTCTTGTAATCCCAACAGCATCCTCATCAGGTCCCTCAGGTCCTGTTAGCCCGACCTCCAAACACACCCTGACGCTAGCCTGACTCCCACCCCCTGCCCCCACCCAAGTCCAGGCCGCCATCATTTTGTGTCTGGAGCGTTGCGTTGACCTCTGGCGTCTGCTTTGCTCTCGTCTCACTAAAATACTATTTCCTCA
>NW_028029925.1:0-584 GCF_054177405.1 Leptonychotes weddellii
GGGGCTCTTTCCAAGACATGTCCATCTTCACTGAAAGAATGCTATGCTCCTACGGGTGTGTTGAGCAGTTGGGAACAGAACAGGGCTCGCCACCATCAGCCAGGACCCGGGCGCTTTCCACCTGCCCTAGGGCACTCCCTCTGCTGCCTTCGCCTCATGGTTATCCCCACTGCCACGAAGACCACGGTGCAGATGGAGCTCCAGAACTGGGTCCTCTGATGGCTGCATCCAAAGGCAGACAGGGCACATTTCTCCTCTCTGGCCTCATTCTAGAAGGTTCCAGGAGATTTCTTCTCACATCTCAGTGGCCAAAACATGGTCATGGGCCCAAGCCCTAGCAGCACCTGGCACCCTCTCTTGGGGGTCCAGGCTCTACCAGCAGGAGAGGGGTGGCTGGTTAGTGGATGACCTCTGGCCCCAGTACACGGCCCGTATGGCAGTGAACAGCTCAGACCCTCACCTCCTCTAGAAGGACTAGGAATTAGAGTCCAACAGGTAGCACACAGTTCTGAATCCCAAGGTATGCAAACCCAGTTATGCCTCTAAAACAAGAGCTCCTTTTCAGCCACTTAAAAAAAAAAAAA
>NW_028029926.1:0-584 GCF_054177405.1 Leptonychotes weddellii
AGTCCATTAGGAATAGACTATATAGGAAAGTCTTGCAAAGGAGGTGGTACTGTGGTCTGCCTTTGAAGAGTAATGAAGATAAAAAAAGATATCTAATCCTGGAGAAATAACATAGATATAGACATAGAGACAGGACTAAGCATATATGGGCTAACATGGCAGATATTACTTCCTCTTCTTTACTAACATAATTTTGTTGTTGTTGTTGTGGTTAAGGACAGCTACTTGCCAAGCTTAGAAGATGAATAGTCATTGTTTCAAGCCAAATATAAACATTTCATTCTCTAATTTCCCAGCCTTCTGTGCATTGGGGAATTCCATGGGTCCCAGCTCTAACCAATGAGATAAGTAAGTAAAATCTGTTGGGGAAATTTGGAAAAAGATATTGTTTTCTGATATATGGCTACAGATTTGGCTGGTGATTGGGGCCATATTGAATAGTTAAGCTGACGGGGCTTGAAAGAATGGCAGAAGCAGGAAAGTCACTCTGATTTTACACTCTTCTATCTCCCCTGAATTAAGTCATAAAACCCTCAGAAGAGGGGTGCCCTCCCTAAGCCCATAGAAAAGGAACATCCTCATCT
>NW_028029927.1:0-584 GCF_054177405.1 Leptonychotes weddellii
ATAGAGGCACGTGGGGAACTAACACTCGAGAAAGAGTGTTAAGGTGGAAAGGTCTAGAAAGGTCTAGAAAGGTGCAGAGTGTTCGAGTCACGGGGCAGTCTCTCAGTGGAAAAAGGAAAAGGTGGTACATCCCAGCAGGTGGAAATCAGGGATGGGAAGGAGCCGGAATATGCGGAGTTCCAAGGACTAACAAAGAGGTGACAAGGAGACCAACAGGAGGGCCATGACACAGAAGCGCTACATGCCACAAGGACAGGCAGGGAATCCTTTGGGGACAGAGACCCTGAAATGGCCCTGGCATTCCATAGAACACTCACAATACATGAGGCTGGTTCCTAAAGAGATACCCCAGCAGTGGCTCCGTCTCTCTGCAAATGCACCCAGTTAGGAATGAAACGCCTCCCCGGGGAAGGGGGGAGGGTAAAGTACCCTGGGAATTCCTGGGGTGATGGACTTTTTCATACTGGACTGCACTCTTACTTTATTTGCTTTTCTCCTAACCGAACAGGGTTCATCCTAGAGGGGAAAATGAATCTGCAAGGTTCCCATCCTAACATGCCTCCAGATATGGGCTGCAATTCGCC
>NW_028029928.1:0-584 GCF_054177405.1 Leptonychotes weddellii
ATATACTTTCCTCTTAGGACTGCCTTTGCTGCATCCCAAAGATTTTGAACAGTTGTGTTTTCATTTTCATTGGTTTCCATGAATTTTTTTAATTGTTCTTTAATTTCCTGGTTGACCCATTCTATGTTTATAATGTTTTAAATGAGCATCTTATATATCAGTGCCTTGTCAATTTTCCTCCTAATTTGGGTCTTTGTTGAACAATTTTACAAAATAGGTATTCTACTTATAACAGGTAAAAGGCAGATTTTAAAAAAATACAAACAGATTATCTCATAAAAAGCAAACAGAAGAAATACTAACAGAAAGAATAGAAAATTAACTTATAAATATGGTGAAATTCAATGTTATATGGAAGCTATTTTATAAGTTTACAGTCAGAATTTAATTATAGGTATCAAGAACATATGAATTTCTGACAGAAGTCACACTAATAACAGATGGTAGACTCCCTGGAAAAGTAATCATTCATTCATTTATTCATTCATGCTTCCATCCATCCATTTCCTCAACAAGTATTTATTGAGTATCCTCTATGTTCCAAGATACAATAATTTAAAGAAGAAAGAGAAGGACAAGAACAA
>NW_028029929.1:0-584 GCF_054177405.1 Leptonychotes weddellii
GATAGACCAACAGGACTACAGAGAACTCATTGTTGATATAGATTCAAAGTTTCTGAGACTTTAGATGACTCCCTGTTCTACACTTAAGCTGACTTATCATCACACTTGGATAAAAGGTGTGCCCATTATTAGGTAATTAAGTGGCGTATTTTGCTGAAAGCAATCCTAAAAGCTGTCCTAGGGATCTAACATTTAGATCAAGTAAAATCCCAGCTGATCAAAGCAACAGTCATTAAGGGGTCTTGATATTGAACTCTGACCAAGCAAGGGGTCATTTAATCAAGGCTTAAATGTCTGATTTTCTAAATGATACCATCTGAAATTGATCTTCCTCTGCAAATCAGCCAGGTGGAGGGGCGGAGAGAAGTGTTCGTCAAAATACTGTGGGCTGCCTTCTAATCGATGGAAAGAAACTAAAATTTAAATGAGAGTCTTCTAAATTCCACTAACTTTGCCAACTGATTTTATAAACTTTATCCCATGGTGGCATTGGCATCAATACTTTCATTTTAAAGGTGCATAAACTTAAAATCAAAGAAGTGATGTCACTCATTCAGGTTCACACCACTGTTACATGGCAAACC
>NW_028029930.1:0-584 GCF_054177405.1 Leptonychotes weddellii
TAGCTAGAGTTTGTAAAATATTTTCACATTTTTAAACCTAGGGCATCCTTTCATCCTGTCAAAAGCTCACCTGGCAAGTTGTACCATTAGCTCTTATTCTAGAGAGGAGGAGACCGCATCTCAGAAAACAGTGACCTTCTCCACGCTGAGGTGCTGAACAGCCCATCCATGGCCCAGAACAGGACTTCCAGGCCTGTATCCTTTACTTTCTGCATTCCTGCCCCGACATTCCAGAAAGGAGAGGTGGGCTCCATGTTTTCCAGCTTTAATTGGAATGATGCCGGCAGATAATAATTCCACTTAAGAACTCTGTGATGATAGTGTTCTGTCTCCCTCTTCCCCAGGGCCATTCCTGGGTGGCACTCTCATCCTGCTGTCACATGGAGAAGCTTCTCAGTCCTATATTTACGTAATAAAACATGACAGGCCGTGCATTTCTGGGACATTGTTACATGCCCGGGGTGGTGCTAGGAGGCTGAGGCTGAGGCAATTTCTTTGAGCATCGCTTTGGCTATTGTAAAATATCACACATAAATCAAGAAAGGGTGGGAGCTAGTCAAAGAGGTAGACAGCCACTCAGGAGG
>NW_028029931.1:0-10415 GCF_054177405.1 Leptonychotes weddellii
GAAGGCAGTCGCCCAACCAACTGAGCCACCCAGGCGCCCATTGTTTTGTTTATTTTTCTTTACAGAAAACAGCATGTTTTTGTTTCTTTCCCCGCCAGCTTTGTGGAGGTATGATGGACAAACAAAAATTGTACATATTTAGGTGGTACAGTGAGACTTTTTTTTAAAGGTATACAATGTGATGATTTAAATACATAGACATTGTGAAATGATCACCACAATCAAGTTAATTAACATATCCATCACCTCACATGTAGCCCTTTATTTTTATTTTTTCTTTTATCTATTTTCTTTTTTTCAGTATTTTTAAATTTAAATTCAATTAATTAACATACAGTGTATAATTAGTTTGAGGTAGAGTTCAGTGATTCATCAGTCTTCTGTAACACCCAGTGCTCATTATACCATGGGCCCTCCTTAATGTCCATCACCAGTTACCCCATATTTACTTATTTTTAAAGATTTATTTATTTTAGAGAGAGAGATTGGGAAAGAATGAGTGAACTGGGAGAAGGGCAGAGCAGGAGGGTCGAGCAGATTCCATGCTGAGCACAGAGCCTGATGCGGGGCTCGATCTCATGACCCTGAGATCATGACCTGAGCCAAAACCAACAGTTGGATGCTTAACTGACTGAGCTGCCCAGGTGCTCCAGTAGCCTTTTGTTTTAAAAGCTCTAGCATGTGCAAGGTATTCTGCTAAGGCCTGTACACTGTATTGTTTTATTTACTCCTTCGTATTATTTTACCCATTTACATCCTTTATGTTGTTTCATTTACTCCTCACACCGATGTATGAATTAGGCATCATTCTTATGCCTATTTGACAGGTAAGGAAACTGAGGTACAGAGTGCAACAAGCTTGTCTGGTACTGTGTTAAACACTCTATACCAGTGGCTATCAACCAGCAGTGATTTGGGGGTTCCCATTCCCCCCAGGGAACGTTTGACAATGTCTGGAGACAGTTTTTGGTTGTCACATGATGTTGGGGGTGTTGCTACTGGCATCTAGTGTGTAGAGACCAGGGATGTTGCTATGCACCCTACAAGGTACAGGACAGCACCCCCAGTCCTACCCCGATGAAGAATTACCAAGCTTGAACTGTCACTAGTGCCCAGGCTGAAAAACCCTGCCGTGTGCAAGTGATCTACTGTAGTCCCTACAACAACCCTGGTGAGAAAGTTGAGGTTCACAGGGGTGAACTCATCCACTCAAGCGCTCAACCGGTCAGGGGCAGACCTGGGGTTTGAAGCTGCGTGTGTCTAATTCCTAAGCCAGTGCTTTTAACCACACGGGTAGACTGCTCCAAAGGTGTTGGTGGGCTACATTTCAGGGATGGAGAGGAGGCGTGGGCTTGGAAAGTCAGATGTGGCTATCACAATGGGTGAGCTACAACTTGGGGTCTTCTATGGGAGCACAGTGTTGAGCGTGGGGGAACTGTGTTCCTGTTGACACCAGGGGGAGGGCACATCAGCACCAAGCACCTTTCTGACGGGAGGAGGACATCCCATAAATGGATTTGGTTTCAAACTCATTCATTCATTCATTCATCCATTCCATGTTTATTGAGTATCAGTCTTGTGCTTGGTGCTGGTGATATGATGGCAAAGGAGACAGGCCAGTTGGCTGCCCCATCAAACATATATTCAAGTGGGGAGATGGACAGTACGCCAGCCGACAAACTCCTAGGTTAAGTAGAATGTGATTAGCACCTTGAAGAAGATAAACAGGGTGCTATGACAAAGGATAATGGGTTGGTAGATATTTTACATGGGAAGTCAGGGAGGCCTTCCTGAGGTGGGACCATGTCGACCATATGAAGGCTGGGAAGGAGCCAGGGGAAGGTAACTTCAGGCAGTGGGAATGGTGAGGATAGAGATCATAAACCTGAAGTGTTCTAGCAAAACACAGAAGAAAATCTGCAGGGCTATTCAAAGTACCAGCCTGTGGCTCTGTGCCAGGCTGTGACATGGTAAGGAGCTTACACCAGAGTGCACAGCGTGTGGTGCTTGATTCACTGAGGAAGTCTTGCTGTGAATAAAATGTCAGTAGAATCTAGTATGTTTTAATGATGTAGCTGATCAACATTCTGGCCCAAGCTCCTCATCTCATCACAGACTGGTTACATTCTGTGGAAGGGAGCTGGTCTGGGGACCACATACTGAATAGTGCTGAAGGAGCTGGTGGTATTCCAACCAGATCCTCTCAGTCTGTCCAGGTGGTCACGGCTTCTTGTGTCTTCCGAAGAGTGTTCTCCAGCCCTGGATGGGCACCTGACAGAGCACGGGAAGTTACATCTCCAGAATGATGCTCAAAAGTGAGAGATGGGGCATGGTGGATAAACTCCCCACCTTCCTCACTCTGAGCTGGGAAGACTTGGAGGCATGTCCACAAAGAGGGTCCCCAGCGGCGCTGATCCCCAGTTGTTCACAGAGGTAATCCACTCATTCATATGCCCTGTTACACTTTCCCACTCGTTCACCATGCTGCCTGGGATCTTCTCTCAAATTATCTACTTGAACCAAAATCCTTGTCTCAGGGACTGCTTCTTGGAAAACCCTAATAGGGAGCGTGGCTGAACTATAACGTGCAAGGGCAAACGATGGCAATGGAGGTTAGATAGCTGTGCAGGACAGATCATGCAAGATTTTGTTGACTGTGGTAAGACACTTGGACTCTTCTCTAAGCCTGTGGGGTGCTACTGAAGAGCTCAAGCAGGAGAGAGAGATTACTTTGATCTGTTTGTAATTCAAAAAACTCCTTGGGTTGCAATTTGTGTAATGGATTGGATAGAGCAGAAGTAGAAGCAGGGGGCGAGTTGGGAAACTGCAGCAGTCCAGGGAGGAGCTGGTGGTAGCTAAGGGGTGGTGGTCCAGATGGAAGCACATGCATAGCTTTGAGATCTATTTTGGGGGATAAACCAATAGGACTTGATGGTGGATGGACTATGGGGGCAAAGAAAAGTCAAGGATGACACCTTGAGCACTTGATTCCCAGTGTGGATTGAAAGAGCTGGGGGGCAGGTTTTGCCACAAAAAGCTCTCAGAAAGACTGACGTATAGTACTGTGTAAGTTTAAGGTGGGAAACATAATGATTTGATGTATGTATATACTGTGGAATGATCACCATACTAAGTTTAACGAACGTCCATCACCTAGCTAGAAATATTTTTTTCTAGTGATGGATATTTTTACCATCTACTTTCCTGGCAACTTCAAATACGCAATACAGTATTGTTGACTGCAGTCAGCATGCTGTGCACTGCCTCTCCAAGACTTGTGTACATTATAACTGGAAGTTATGAGGCGGTCTCTCACGGTTTTGATTTTCATTTCCCTGATGATGAGTGATGTTGAGCACCTTTTTATGTACCTCTTGGTCGTTTGTGTATCTTCTTTGGAAAGATGTCTATTCAGATCCTTTGTCCACTTTTAAAAATGGATTATTTGTTTTTTTGTGGGGTTTTATTTTTTGCTATCGAGTTGTATGACTTTTTAATATATTTTTGATATTAACCTCTAATCACATATATGATTTGCAGATATTTTTCCCATTCTGTAGATTGTCTTTTCATCTTATTGATGGTTTCCTTTGCTGTACAGAAGATTTTTAATTTGAGGTAGTCCCACTTGTTTGTTTTTTGTTTTGTTGTTTGTGCTTTAGATAGCATATCAAAAAAGTCATTGCCAAGACCCATGCCAAGGAGCTTTCTTCCTACTTCTTCTGGTTTCTAGTCTTATACCTACATGTCTTTAATCCTTCCCGAGTTAATTTTTGTGAGTGGTGTAAGGTGGGAGTCATCTAGTTTCATTTTTTTTTTCAGGTGACTATCCAATTTTCCCAGCACCGTTTTTTGAAGAGAAAATGTCTTTTCTCCACTGGGTATTCTTGGCTCCCTTGTCAAATATTAGTATATGCTTGGGCGTGAGGGCTGTTGTTGAGGACACCATGGTGTCTATCCCTATGGCGCCCTGGAATTGGTTTCAGGCCTCTATACTCAGAGGGACTCAGGGAAAAGGGGTGCTGCTTATTAGAAACATCACAGTCTTGGAGCAAGACCTTCTCCCTGCAGTGTGGTATGAAGCAATATAAGTGTGTTGTCTGAAAGGCTGGGCTCCATGCCTGAAAAGGGAATCAGTTGTGCCCATGCTTGGCTGGAGAAATTTCGGAAGACTGGGGATCTTTAGTACCCATCACACTGGTGAGTCCCCTGAACTGGGAGATGTGTGTCTAAGGGTCCTTATCCCTGTCCTTGGGACCCACTTCACTGCTTGTTCTAGAGCAGTATTGCCAAGGTTGGGAAAACCCGCCATTCTTGTACATTTCTGGTGCGTATGTAACAGGGTATTACCTCCTTGCAGAGGAATTAGGCCCTGTCTTTTGAAATTCAGAATATACACCTGTTCCGGGAAGGGAAATTGTTAGGAGGAATTTATCCTACAGATACCCTCCCATGGGTACAAAATGGCAGCAGGGCAAGGATGTTCTTTAAAAGCTCCCAGCCAAGTGGTTGCAAAGGTCACACATTATCCAGCAAGAGGATAATGGTTGTAATTTTTTAAGTGATAAATTATAACTTGTTTACCATCATTAAAAAGGTAAAAGTGTTTAAATGGTCTGAACATTGTATGGTGTGCTTGGTAAACTTCAGTAATTATCTTGGGCCCTGGTTTATGTGTATGCAGGACTTGCTGGTAGACAGTGCTCTCTGGTGGTCAAGTGGCCAAACTTCATGGCATCTGGATCCATCTCCTGTGCCTGTCATACCAAGTACCACAAACTGGGGGCTTAAAACCACAGAAATGTATTCTCTTATAGTTCTGGAGGCCAGAAGTGCGGTATCAAGGTGTTGACAGGGCCATGCTCCCTCTCAAGGCTCTAGCAAAGAATCCTTCCTTGTCTCTTCCAGCTTCTGGTGGTTGCCGACAATCCTTGGGGTTCTGTGGTTTGTGGTTGCATCATCCCAATCCCTGCCTCTTCCCCAGTGTGTCTGTGTGTGTCCTCTTCCCTTCTTATCAAGATACCGGTCTTTGGATTTAGGGCCCTCCCTGATCTAGCATGACCTCATCTTCACTAATTACATCTGCAAAGGCCCTCTTTCCAAAATAAGGTCATGTTCTGTGGTTGCAGGTGGACATGAATTTTGGGGGGACACTATTCAACCTCCTACAGAATCTTTCCTTAACCGTTCTATTGATTCATTTCAATTTATCTAATAATTGACTTAGTCCGAGCTGTTGTTTATCACGAATAAGGATTCTTGTCTGCATACATAACACTAGTTTTCTTTTGCTGTAATTTGCTCTGATACGCACACTTTTTTCTATCACCATGAAAGTTATATATGCTATCTTTACTGTTGTTTTTGTTATGGGGTATTAGGTATCTCTAAGGAGCTTAACTGGACTGTCAACTTTCTCTTCTCTACCTTCCTCCCTGGCTTGTAAAAGAAATGATAGCTAATCTGCTGAGTTCTTGCCCAGAGCAAGTTGCTGCTTTTAGTGCCTCACACTGCAACTCATCCCATTATCATACAAGGCTCGCTACACTGTAGAGTCTAGCTTGGGGGAACCCTTTCAAAAACAGGCTTTATGGGGCACCTGGATGGCTCAGTTGGTTGGGTGTCCGATTCCCGATTTTGGCTCAGGTCATGATCTCAGGGTCCTAAGATCGATTCTGCTCCAGCTCCATGCTCAGTGGGGAGTCTGTCCCTCTCCCTCCCCCATGCCCCTACCCCCCGCTTGTGCTCTCTCTCTCTCTCAAATAAATACATCTTTTTTTAAATTTTTTTTTAAAGATTTTATTTATTTATTTGAGACAGAGAGAATGAGAGAGAGAGAGCACATGAGAGGGGGCAGGGTCAGAGGGAGATGATGCGGGACTCGATCCAGGGACTCCAGGATCATGAGCTGAGCCGAAAGCAGTCGCTTAACCAACTGAGCCACCCAGGCGCCCCAAATAAATACATCTTTAAAAAAAAAAAAAAAGACTTTAAATCATCTAGGTTGTAATACTGATTTTCTTCCATAGCTGTCTCTGTGCTTTCTGCTCCTCTTTGTTTTAACTGGTGATGGCTACTCTCAGTTATCAGTGGTCTACAGAAGAAAAGATTATTTAGCAATCATTTTCCAGACCTCACATTCCTTGGAAAAGAATCTTTGTGCTGCTGTCAAAAGATATATTTATCTTCTGCTATTTGGCAACTCTTGTTCTTTGAACCCTCCCTTTTTAGAAAAACAGCTTTGAGATATAATTCACGTACTGAACAGTGTACCCGTTGAAAGCCTACAATTTAATGGTTTTTAATATGTTCACAGAATTGTTCAGCCATCACCACATTTTAGAACATTTTCATCACCCCTCCAAAAGAAGCCCTATACCCATTAGTAGTTACACCCATGCCCCCAGCACTAGGCAACCACTAACCTAATTTCTGTCTATAGATTTGCCTATTCTGGATGTTTCATTTGACTGGAACCTTAAGATGTGTGGTCTTTTGTGACTGACTTCTTTCACTTAACATAATGTTTCAGGGTTCATCTGTATTGCACTGACTTTTGAAGTTCACATTTAGCAAGTCTGATTCTTGATAAGATTTTATTTTATTTTTTAAAAAAGATCTTATTTATTTGAGAGAGAGAGCACAAGCAGGGGGAGCACCAGAGGGAGAGAGGGTGAAGCAGGCTCCCTGCCAAGCAGGGAGCCCGACTCGGGGCTCGATCCCAGGACCCCAGGAACAGGACCTGAGCCAGAGGCAGATGCTTAACCAACTGAGCCACCCAGGTGCCCCTTGATAAGATTCTATAATGAACTTTTAGTTCATAGAAATATTTATCTTTATTTTTTAAAGATTTTATTTATTTATTTGCAGAGAGAGAGAGAGAGGGAGCACAAGTAGGCAGAGCGGCAGGCAGAGGCAGAGGGAGAGGGAGAAGCAGGCTCCTCGCTGAGCAGGGAGCCCGATGTGGGGCTCGATCCCAGGATCCCGGGATCATGACCTGAGCTGAAGGCAGACGCTTAACGACTGAGCCACCCAGGCGCCCCAGAAATATTTATCTTTAAAAGTATTAATTGGATATAATAAAGGTGATACAATAAAGACATTATAGACTTTATGGCTTTCAAAATAAATTTTTCAAAAGTACACGTGTATATTTTGTCAGTTTTTCAGAATTTTAAATAAAACATTTCAGTATTCTAATTTGCTCATCTATGCTTAAAATTTTTTTAAAATTGATTTGTTTTAAAGTGTTCTGCAGAAGTGGCTGATGTAAAACTTTTTTTTTTGAAATATCAAATTTGTGAGACTGTTAATGTCTTCAATCCCTCAAATACTTCATATCTAAATAGAATTTGACAGATATAGTTCCCCATTACCAATTTTAATTTTAAAATTAAAGCTGTGGTTTAGCAACTTATTGGTGCATAACATATTACTCCAAAATCCAGTGGTTTAAAACAAGAAACATGTGTTTTCTCACAGTTTCTGGAGATAAGGAATTTTTATTTTTTTTTTAGTTTTTTTTTTTTTTAAGATTATTTACTTATTTATTTATTTGAGAGAGAGAATGAGAGAGAGCACATGAGAGTGGGGAGGGTCAGAGGGAGAAGCAGACTCCCTGCCGAGCAGGGAGCCCGATGCGGGACTCGATCCCGGGACTCCAGGATCATGACCTGAGCCGAAGGCAGTCGCTTAACCAACTGAGCCACCCAGGCGCCCTGGAATTTTTATTTTTTTAAGCAGGCTTTACACCCAACACAGCGTTTGAATTCACAACCCTGAGACCAAGAGCTGAGACCAAGAGCTGGATGCTCCACCAACTGAGCCACCCTGGCACCCCTATGGAGATAAGGAATTTGGGCATGGTTTTGCTGTGCGACCTTCTGGTTGAAGGTGTCTCATGAGGTTGCAGTTAGATGTCAGTTGGGGCTGCAGTCATGCGAAGGCTTTACTGGGGCTGGAGGATCCTTTCCAAGATGGCCTTTGGTTGGAGGCCCCAATTCTTAGCCATGCAGACTCTTCACAGGCAGCTTGAGTATCTTCAGGATTGGCATCTGCTTCCTCCAGAGTGAGTGAGCCAGGAGACAGGGAGAAAGAAGCCAAAATGTCTTTTTTTTTAAAGATTTTTTTTTAAATTTATTTGAGAGAGAGAATGAGAGACAGCACAAGAGGGAAGAGGGTCAGAGGGAGAAGCAGACCCCCCGCTGAGCAGGGAGCCCGATGCGGGACTCGATCCCGGGACTCCAGGATCATGACCTGAGCCGAAGGCAGTCGCTTAACCAACTGAGGCACCCAGGCGCCCCCAAAATGTCTTTTAAGTTCTAGGTTCACAAGTTACATGTCATTACTTTGCCATGTTGTCTGGCCACACAGATCCACTCTGATCCAGTGTGGGAAGAGCCTACACGAGGATATTAATAATAGGCAGGGATCACATGACGGTCTTGGCTGGCTCCACTGGAAAAGTCATCTGATTCCCCAGATTGACCCGGTCCCAAAATAATTTGAAGTCGCTCATTAGGCAGTAAATATTAGGTCAACTCTGGGTGTGTTTTAACTGGCATCTGAACACCTGAACTTAAAGAATATTGCACGGACCATGTGAAAATATATTTTATATGCGTGTGTACTTATATATGAATGTATGTTGAAAAAGTTTGCATTTTTAAAGCAAAACTGCAACTTTTGAAAAAGTTTAGAAATTGTGTAGTAGCAATCACTAGTCTAATAAATTGAATCCTAAAAAAAGAATTAGACTGGAGGGTAACATCTGTATGTGCTTCAGGAGAAGCTTCACTGTTATTTTAAAATAAAACTGCTGTGTCAAATACGGTAGCCACCGACCACATGTGGCTATCAAACACTTGAAATGTAACTAGTCTACACGCAGATGTGCCATAACATTAAAATTAAAGACTTAGTTAAAAAAATTGTAAATGATCTCACTAATATTTTTCATACTCGTTACATGTTACAGTGATGGTATTTTGGTTATGTTGGGTTAAATACATTCAAACTAATTTTACCAGTTTCTTTTTACTCTAGCTACGACAAAACTTAAAGTTTCATGTAATTGCTTTTGTGGCTCACATTCTATTTCTTTTGGCGATTGCTGATTTGAAATGGAAAAGTTTGGCTGGATTTAAAATCCTTTGGCGGGATCACAAGAAAACAATCTGAATAAAAACAAAAGCTGCTAGATTTAAAGAATGGATCGTTTCTCTGAACTCTGCGTTAAAGAGATTGAATAATCTGAAACCTGGTTAACGGCAAGAACAGAGAATTTTTGGAAAATGGGGAAACAGTCTCCTGTTTGTTACTGCCTACTTGTTTCTCTTTTTTTTTTTTTAAGATTTTATTTATTTGAGAGAGAGAGAGAGAAAAAAGGAGCGGGGGGAGGGGCAGAGGGAGAGGGAGAAGCAGGCCTCCTGCTGAGCAGGGAGCGCAAAGCGGGGCTCCATCCCAGGACCCTGGGATCATGACCTGAGCAGAAGGCAGACGCTCAACCGGCTGAGCCACCCAGGCGCCCCTCTTACTGCCTACTTGTGCAAATGAAGCTGTCCATCAGTGGTAACCCTAAAAAAATGGGAAGAGATCACCTTTAGAAAGTCATCTTGGTCAGGGATTGCATACACGCTTGGTCCTCATTATTCATGAACCCATGTTTGTCAGTTTGTCCACTCACTAAGATTCGTTTGTAACCCCCCAATCGTTGCTCCCAGGGCTCTCACAGTCATTGCAGATATGAACAGAATGGCAAAATATTTGGGTGGTCCAAAGTGTAGGTTTCCAGCTGAGGTAAAAAAAAGTGACACTCTGCCTTCTTGTTTCTTCTCTCATACTGTATACAAGTGTCCTTTTTTTGGTTTATTTATTGACCTTTTTTTTTTTCTTTTTTTCACGTATCTGTGCTTTTCGTTGGTGATTCTGCTGTTGGAAATGGCCCGGGGATTAGAGCCACGGTGCTATCTAGTGTCCTAAGCCCAGGAAGGCTGGGATGTGCCTTATGGAGAAAATCCACATGTTAGATAAGCTTCCTTCAGGCACGAGTTTGTAGGGAAGGAAAAATAATTGTCCCTCTACCCTTCTGGGTTCTTAGCTGAGACCCCTGTAATAAAAGATTAACAAGAGAAAAAACAAACTGTTTTGTTTGTTTGTTTATTACCATGTAATTTGCTTTGCTTTGTTTCTATTGAAGTCTGGTTGACACATAATGTTCCATTAGTTTCAGGTACAACAAGTCTGGAGCTGTGCTGTGCTCCCCCCAAGTGTAGCTGCCATCTGTCACCATACGACGCGATCACAATGCCACTGACTGCATCCCCGATGCTCTGCCTTTTATCCCCATGACTTATTCATTCTGAAACTGGAAACCTGTGCCTCCCACTCGCCTTCGCCCATTTTGCCCAGCCCCC
>NW_028029932.1:0-584 GCF_054177405.1 Leptonychotes weddellii
GTGTCAGTTTCAGGTCATTGAAGACAGAATGAAAGTTGAGACAGCAACACCATGGAGTAGCTTAGCTAAACAATTGACAACCTCATAAAACCATCTTTTAAAATGTACTTGAGGGGCGCCTGGGTGGCTCAGTTGGTTAAGCGACTGCCTTTGGCTCAGGTCATGATCCCAGGGTCCTGGAATCAAGCCCCGCATAGGGAGGGGGAAGTCCCTGCTCAGTGGGGAGTCTGCTTCTTCCTCTCCCACTCCCCCTGCTTGTGCTCATTCTCTCTCTCTCTGCCAAATAAATAAATAAAATATTAAAAATGTACTTGATTATGTCTGACAAGCTTGAACTTGAACAAATAAACATTTTATTTATTTGCATCACTCTTGAAACTTTTATCTGTTAGATGAAGAGAAACAAAAGGTATCTTAAAGTGTCAGTACCAAGTAATGCATAATAAGTAGCTATGTGGTAAAAAAGAAATTGTAACATTTGTTAATATATCTCTCACTATATCTATTGCTGCTTGTAATTTGAATGCATTATATACAGGTCTTCCTCAACCAGGACCATAGGCTTACATCCTGATAAATCCATT
>NW_028029933.1:0-584 GCF_054177405.1 Leptonychotes weddellii
GGCTCCCTGCTCAGCGGGAAGCCTGCTTCTCCCTCTCCCACTCCCTCTGCTTGTGTTCCCTCTCTTGCTGTCAAATAAATAAAATACTAAAAAAAATAATAAAAGGCATGGAAATAAACATTCAGAGAGGATGCATCATGGACAAAGATGATGAAAGGTATTTTTGGAAATCATGAGTAAAAAAGCACATTTTACAATGTGAAAGCTTACCAGCCGAAAGATTGAGGAATATATGAATGATGGGTATTTGTTCTCAACTGCTGCCTGGAATGAAGACCCATTTTCTATGGCCTATTTGTTTTTCAAACTAAACATCATGCAATGATGCTGGCTGGTCTGGTGGCCATTCACTTTTATCCCACTTCTATTGTCTGGTATCCCCCAGGTCCCTCCTGTTTGAGATTTAAGTGACATGTAACATTTTATTTAAGTATACAAAATAATGGTTTGAAATGATTATTAAGATATCATTACCATAATATGTTAACATCCATAACCTCAATTACATGTTTGTGATGAGAACTTTTAGTATCTACTCACAACAACTTTAAAATACACAACACAATATTGTTAGTTACCATGCT
>NW_028029934.1:0-584 GCF_054177405.1 Leptonychotes weddellii
CACTGTGCAGTAAACCGGCTCTCAAAAAATACCTTTTAAAAACGCTTTTATTGGTAGCATTTATCCACCTCCGTGGCACACACATTCCCACCATGGCCAATTCCCAGCTACCAAGAGGATCTCGATGAATGAATTGCAAAGAGATGCATACAATAAGCCCGCTCTGCACACAGCTGACCCTAAGCCTGGAGCCCTGACAATCACCATTAACCAAGACCCCCCGCCGTGTGCCGAGCACTGTGCTAAGTACAGAACAAAAACGGGAGCTGACATTGACCTTGCAGTCAATGTATGCCAGAGTGTTCTAAGCGCTCTGATTAACGTGTACTCATTTGCTCCACCCCTCAGTAACCCCAGAAGGAAGGTGGTGTTCCCCCAGGTTACAGGAGAGGATCCTGAGGCCCAGAGACATTTAGTAACTGCTCATGGCCACACAGCCAGTAACCAGCAAAGGAGAGATCTGACCCCAGGCCGTCTGCCCCACACAATGGAGCCTCCTCACCACCTCCCTCCAAGGAAGATATTATCTGCCCATTCCACAAATAAGGACTCTGATACTTAAAAGTCTCCTTGACTGGCCCATG
>NW_028029935.1:0-584 GCF_054177405.1 Leptonychotes weddellii
AGGCTGAACTTTGGTACAAAAAGACAAGAAGCCCTGGGGATCAAGAAGAATCTGATTTCTAGCATCACCACATTATTAGATTCAAATGGCTACTTTTCAACAAAAATCAAAAGACATATGAAGAAACAGGAAAGTATGGCCCATTCAAAGGGAAAAAATCAACAGAAACTGTCTGAAAAAAGACCTGATGGTGGATCTACTAGACAAAGACTTTAAAACAGCTTTCAGCTGCTCAGAGAACTAAAGTAATACATGGAGAAAGTCAAGAAAACAATGTATGAACACATTGAAAATATCAATAAAGATAAAAAACTTAAAAAGAAACCCAAAAAATTCTGGAGCTGAAAAATACAATAACTGAAATGAAAAATTTATTAGTGTGATTTAGAAACAGATTTGAACAGGAAGGGGAAGGAGTCAGTGAACTTGAATCTTGGACAATGGAAATTATTGGGTCTGAGGAACAGAGCATAAGGGACCTGTGGGACATCATCAGGCTGACCAACTTACGCATTGTGGGAGTCCCAGAAGGACCAGAGAGAAAGGGGCAGAGCAAATATTTGAAGAATTAATAGCTGAAAACT
>NW_028029936.1:0-584 GCF_054177405.1 Leptonychotes weddellii
GTCGAACCACCCCTAATCTCTGTCTCTGCACATCACTTCTAGCGCCTCGCGCTACCTGACTCCGTCTACCCTCCCTAACCCAAGGTCAGCAGGGACAGACCTGATGGCCGGGGCCAAAGGGACACGGCTTTGAAAGGTCATTTCCAACACGCCTTTCCCTCCTTGTCCATGTTAAAGTAATGTGTGATTAGTAGAGAAAAACAGGAACTGAAAACAAGTTAAAACTACACACACTTCCGTCACCGAAACATAGTAAGGGCTCTTATTACCTGCAGCTTTCCCTCCTAGCCTTGTTTTTCAGCATTCAGATGCACCTGAGCCATCTTACCAAACTGTCTTCCCCCGGGGCTGAGCCCACACGCCTTGCACGGAGGGGGCTGTGGACACCCAGGCTCGTTCGAAGGGACCATGACAAGCGGCTGTTGTCAACAGAAGTGTTTCTGGGGAGCACTCTGACCAGTTCATCCACTGGCCCACAAAAAGCTTCCCTAAATGGAACTGCGTAGGGCCCCCTCCCTGACCCGGGGCGGGGGGGCGGCCAAGAACACCGTTGTGGCAACGCCAAGTCCCATCTCGGGAAACAC
>NW_028029937.1:0-584 GCF_054177405.1 Leptonychotes weddellii
GAAGGCAGTCGCCCAACCAACTGAGCCACCCAGGCACCCAATATTTGTCCTTTTGACCTTGCAATTTAGCATTACAATATTATTCAATGATGACATAATGTCAAATACAGTTGCCCCTTGAGCAACACAGAAGGGTTAAGGGTGCCAACCCACATGCAGTCAAAAATCCATATATAAGTTTTGACTCCCCCAAAACTGAACTACCAATAGTCTCCTCTTGACTGTAAGCCTTACTGATAACATAAACACTCAAATAACACATTTTGTATGTTATACATATTTTATACTGTATTCTTACAATAAAGCAAACTAAAGAAAAGAAAATGTTATGAAGAAAACCATAAGGAAGAGAAAATACATTTACAGCACTGAACTGTAAAAAATTTGTGTATAAGTGAACCAGCACATTTCAAATGGTCAACAATACACAGGGTTTATTGACTCTTTTCCTATTGCTGAATATGTCTGTTGTGGTTCTAATATTTGACTTTAGATTAGTATATTTTTGCATTGTATGTTTTATGTAACATTGTACCCTTAGAATAGATTCCTAGAGGTGTTACTACTGAAAGCAAGGAGTATGA
>NW_028029938.1:0-584 GCF_054177405.1 Leptonychotes weddellii
AAAAAAAAAAACATTATAGTGCCCTTACAAAGGAGAAATAGAAGGAAAGTAATTTATGATACAATTAACTGTGTTTCACTGTGAAAGCACATGGGCAACATAATTGTGGGTGTTTTCATCTTTTTACAATGAATAAGCTTGGATTTAAGATAAGTTACACAGTATTCAGCTGAATTTTGCTGACACTTCTTTCATTATATTTTGTTATGTCTTTTATATTTGCCATCTTAAAATAAGGTCTAAATTAGTATATTTGAATCCCCATGAGTAAGACAACTACTTGCAGACTAATGTCAGTATATTTGATCACAAGCAGGGCTGTTGTCAATGATATGTCCTTCTAAATGGCGAACAGCCCTTGGTTAAGTTTTAAACAAAACAAAGTCCAGTGTCCCCTTAATTTAGATGGTCGTTGCATTCTTAGAAATGCAAATTTATAGAAATCTCGAAGTATGTTAAATCCATGCAAAAAATTTATTTGTGTTTATATATCCTATATCAAATCATTAAAAACAGTTTTTTACCTACATAACTGTCCAGGAGAAAATTGAAAGTAAAGCAGAACACAGATAGGGTTGCCAGAT
>NW_028029939.1:0-584 GCF_054177405.1 Leptonychotes weddellii
GCGCTAGCAAATACTGGTTAAGATTTGCATTTCCCTGAAGGCTAATGATATTGAGCATTTTTTTCATCTCATCTTTTACTTTTAATGGCATTTTGGGAAAGAGGGGAGTGTTTGATCTACTGTATTTAACTTGAAACACAATAGTTCATTTGAAAAGTGACAGGACAAATTTTTCTTCTAAATATTTGAAAACAGAGCAGTGTCAAGTCTTTATTAACATAAAGTGTTCTCCTATGTTTTTTGCAAGTTATAGTTACTGTGTGATTAAGGGACAGTGAAATTGTGCCCTGAATTTGCTCTGGAAGATTACTTCTTGTGTGGAGTTGAGGAATTCACTCAAATGGCTCCTCAGGGTTGACTATATGGCAGAGCAGAACTGATTGCCAAAGCCTCTAAAGCTCAGTGGTTTTTTGTCACCAATGCTGCATACATCTGTTGTGAGTAAGTATGTTCCGCAGGTGATAAATATCAAAGAAATGTGAGAGCTTTGACATGGGCACATGGCATATGTCTCAGAGAGGGATGGCAAGATGTTTAAATGGGCTTTTGCACTTTAATCATAGTGTAAAAGATGGGATGGCTGT
>NW_028029940.1:0-584 GCF_054177405.1 Leptonychotes weddellii
AATCATGGAACACTTCATCTAGAACTAATGATGTAATGTATGGGGATTAACATAAGAATAAAAAAAAATAAAAAAATAAAAAAAATACCCACAAAAATCAAAAAGAATTAGACACAATTATATTACTGTATACATATATAATTTAATATATACATTAGTTTGTATATATTATATGTATAAATAATGTATGTACAATCTAAAATATATATTAGAATAATACAATACAATAATATATGCAGATATATATTTCATATCTTTCAAACTTCCATCAGAGAAAACTTCAGGACCAGATAATTTCAGTGGTGAATTTGACCAATCATTTATGGGCAAAATAAAGCTGACTCCACAAAAATAATTCCAGAAAATAAAAGAAAAAGGAAACATATTCAATTCATTTTATGAAGAATTACCTGATACCAAGCTAGATAGACATTACAAGAAAAGAAAACTTACAGAATAATCTTTCATGAGCGTAAATGCAAAATCCCTTCCCAAAAATTTGGAAGGAATATATCAAAAGGATAATGCATTATAACCATATGGAACTGATCCCAAGAATGCAAGTTTGGCTCAACAATAGAAAA
>NW_028029941.1:0-584 GCF_054177405.1 Leptonychotes weddellii
GTGTTTCCCGAGATGGGACTTGGCGTTGCCACAACGGTGTTCTTGGCCGCCCCCCCGCCCCGGGTCAGGGAGGGGGCCCTACGCAGTTCCATTTAGGGAAGCTTTTTGTGGGCCAGTGGATGAACTGGTCAGAGTGCTCCCCAGAAACACTTCTGCTGACAACAGCCGCTTGTCATGGTCCCTTCGAACGAGCCTGGGTGTCCACAGCCCCCTCCGTGCAAGGCGTGTGGGCTCAGCCCCGGGGGAAGACAGTTTGGTAAGATGGCTCAGGTGCATCTGAATGCTGAAAAACAAGGCTAGGAGGGAAAGCTGCAGGTAATAAGAGCCCTTACTATGTTTCGGTGACGGAAGTGTGTGTAGTTTTAACTTGTTTTCAGTTCCTGTTTTTCTCTACTAATCACACATTACTTGAACATGGACAAGGAGGGAAAGGCGTGTTGGAAATGACCTTTCAAAGCCGTGTCCCTTTGGCCCCGGCCATCAGGTCTGTCCCTGCTGACCTTGGGTTAGGGAGGGTAGACGGAGTCAGGTAGCGCGAGGCGCTAGAAGTGATGTGCAGAGACAGAGATTAGGGGTGGTTCGAC
>NW_028029942.1:0-10415 GCF_054177405.1 Leptonychotes weddellii
TTTCAGAGCATTTCTAATGAATTCAGAGCATCATCTAATCACAGAAAGAATACTTCTTTGCAATCAGGAGGTTGATGTTCTCTGGCTTCTGAAAATACCTAAACGTGTTTTGTTCATTTGTCTCTTATGTGGCACCTCCTTTTTGGCATATCCTGTTGGCATTATCCCTACAGAGAACTTCCTGGAAAGCAAATCATTTTGTTGTGATCGGAAATGCTTTTGTCTGGCTTCTAGGTCATGCTTTAAAATCACAACACATGGCAGAACTAAGCACACTATGTGAAAACATCCAGTTATCGAACTCATGAGAGATCTTTTTGGTGTTTTTTGTTTGTTGTTTGTTTGTTTTTAAATGATGCAAAGTACTCAAGTTGCAAGTAGGACTGTATTTTACATGAAAGTCCAGTGATGTTAATTTTTGGCCAGAACTTGGAGTAGCTGGGAAAAATATCAAGAAAAAACAACTCTTATCAAAAGGCAAATTAGTTTCTGAAGCTGATGTTAATTGGCAGCCAAGGTGTTTCATTATGAAGCTGAATTTTTAACAGTTGTTAGTCGGTTACTATGAAAACACCAGCCAGAAGAAAACACTGTAGTGCAATGGGTATTTTTCTTCAATCTCTCCTAATCCTTCTGCCAACGTGTCAATAATATAAGGCTTGTTTTAAAACACCCATGCACTGCCTACAAATTGCCTGTGTCGGCTGTTTATTCAAACTTATTTCTCGATTAGATGCATATTTCATAATCAACAGGTTCAAGGATGATCACTTTCAAACTGCAGGTGTTGTATTTTTCTATTTTGCAATTCTCTGTTTGAATGAAACCTTAAGAAGACCTTATTGGGAGAACTGTTTTGTTGTTGTTGTGTTTTTTCTTTGTAACCTAGAGCATAAAGCTAACCATGGCAAATATATAAATTGTAACTAGGGAGATGATTCTTTTGGATGAAGCAATGAGAACTATGACTTTTTATCTCTATGTGTACCTATTGCTGATTTTTTTTAAAGGAAAAACACCTGAGGGCCACAAGTTGCAAGTTCCAACTGTTTATTCCCCTCCCTAATAGTAAACAGCATGAAGAAGGTTTTTCTCCACACTTAACATATCCCAAGCCCCCTGGGAGTATGTATGCTTTGATATTTTTCCCATTCTGACATTTTACCAGCTGGCTAAAAAAAAAAAAAAAAAAAATTGGTTTGCTTAGTGAGTCCTCAACCTATAGGCAACAAGTTCTTGTATTGTCCTGTCTGTCGTCAACCCTTTAACCGCTGCTGTATTCAGCATTTAGTTTTATGGTGATATACAGGGGGAAAAATCATTTTTGTGTGTTATATGATAAAAGTGTTGGTTTAAATTACTTGCCAACAGTTCTCCAGCCAAATAATTTAATTATGTGATTATAGCCTTATTGAAGCCTTTGCTATTGATTCTAAGAAGCAAGCATGGATCTATTTGTTGTCCTTCAAAACAAAAGCTGATTTTCCTCTTGCCTTGCAGTCTCAGCTAGGGCTTTAACAGAACACAATAATGAATGCTTCTGCTGCAGCATGTCACAGGGGAGGCTGGGACAGTACTGAACTCATGCACACCGCTGATCCTTGCTTGCTGAGCAACATGTACACCTGGATTTCTGACAGCTCTGTGAGTTCACTAGAGACCTCTGTCATTCTGTTCATCCTCTTGTAGGCAATGGTCGAGACAGTTAACAACCTCCTCCAGCCACAAGCCTCAAATGCGTGGAGAGACCTGACTACAAGCGATCAACTACGGGCAGCGACCATGTTGCTTGACACTGTGGAGGAAAGTGCTTTTGTGCTGGCTGATAACCTTTTGAAGACTGACATTGTCAGGGAGAACACAGACAATATTCGTAAGTGGCCTTTGTTATACAGAAGGGCCAGAGACCCTTGGACAGCAGAAGAGAGGAAAGAAAAAATTTCTATGGTAGTGCAGATATTATGAGTGATTTCTATTTCAGTGGAAATGTGATTATTTTTTCTATCATTAGAAGGATATCACCTGCCATTGGCTTAAAAGTGTCCTCGTAATCCTGTGTGTTATCCTCCTTAGGATATTCAATATTGGATATGTTAGCCTGAGATCACTCACAGTGAGGTCCTTTAGTTAGTTAGTTAATTAGTTTTTTTTATGTCTGTGTGTATCTATGTATGCATTGTACTATTTGAAATTTTATCCTCCTAACATAGTGCCTATGGGTCACATCGGTTATAATAAGAATGTCTCTAAATAGAGCACTGGGTGTTATATGCAAACAATGAATCATGGAACACTACATCAAAAACTAATGTGTAATGTATGGTGATTAACATAACATAATAAAATAAAATTTTAAAAAATGTATCTGAATTATGTACTATAAAGAAATCAGTCATTTAGTGAAGGTGATAAAACAGTTTTTTTGTAATTGTGTTATTGGTTCATAAGGAGTATAAATCTATTGTGCATAAGGATGTAGCTGACAGTTTTATTTCAGAAGATTTGATAAAGCCGTTTCAAACTTACTAGATTTAAAGATAGATCAATATTGATATAATAGTGCAGCTTTAGATTATAAAGAGATTTTTACTTAATTCACAAAAGAAAATAGTATTTTGAAGATAAACAAAGGAAATGACAAAGTATAAGGATTTGAGCTTGAATTTTAAATCTGAGGCTTTATAATTGATGCATTTCTGTTCTTATTTACCTGTTTAATAGTTTTTATTTGCTTTATTTTAAAAATAAAATACTAAAGAAATACTTTTGAAATAAAACATTGAACTACTATTCATTTTGACTACTATAAATTAATAGAACGTTAATTCCAGTGTTTTGATTTCAGAAATATTTCAGTGATTTAGGAAATCATCTTAGCTTTGGTGCATTTCTCAATGAGCACTGATAACTCTTTGCCATTAACAGAATTGGAAGTTGCAAGGCTGAGCACAGAAGGAAACTTAGAAGACCTAAAATTTCCGGAAAACATGGGTCACGGAAGCACTATCCAGCTTTCCGCAAATACTTTAAAACAAAATGGTCGAAACGGTAGGTTAGAGTTTATTTGATAAGCGTGGTGAGATTGAGCTCATCATCAGTGCCTTGTTTCTTGGCTTGGGAGTTTATATCTGCTATCCAAAAGCCTCTTTCTCTCATTCAACTATTCTCTCTCTCCTCTTCCTCTTCCTCCTCTTTCCTATCTTCTGCACCAACAACATCACAATGTATTTGCTCTATAACATTCTCAGTCAGATTTGGAAGTTGTTCTGTTCCTTTTCAGTTGCAGTACAATGTCAGAAACTTGAATCTGAGAGGAATTAATGAACAACAAAATCCAGATATCTGACTTTTTTCTTGAAAGGAGTAACTCTCACTGAGTTGACAGATTTAGTTTCTAAAATTTTTTTTAAAGATTTTATTTATTCATTTGACAGAGGGAGAGAGATAGCGAAAGAGAGAGATAGAGAACACAAGCAGGGGGTGCGGCAGGCAGAGGGAGAGGGAGAAGCTGACTCCCCACCGAGCAAGGAGCCTAATGCAGGACTTGATCCCATGGCACTGGGACCATGACCCAAGCCAAAGGCAGATGCTTAACCAACTGAGCCACCCAGGCACACCTGGTTTCTAAATTTTTTTATGGAAATGTTACTTCTAATTTTAAAATTGTAGATTTTTTTCCTTACTATTTTTGAATGTGTTTCTATGATTTTTCTTTGTAAAGCATATAGAAAATTTAAAATGTGAGGACATGATTTGAGAAAATGGAACTGGTTAATATAGGTCAGTTTGATACTAGACTAAATTCACTGACTATAATGAGAATTAAATAAACCCATAGTGAAAATATGTCTCAAATGTCACCAGTATTAAATTTTTAAACTTTTTGCCAACTAAATGAGATCCTTTGACCTGTCAGGTGATGGGAAGATGGCCTCAGGTTGTAGCAACCAATTCAAAGCTGGTGTTTCATAGTGCAGGGGGCATAGTTTTAAACAAAGAAGAGCCTGTTGAATAATACCAAGACAAAACAAATTATGGCTGTTGTCAACAGAACAAAATTCTTTTTAAGTGTTGGAAATCTTTTAAGTGACCTTAAAAGTCATCATATTGCTAATTTGACTATGTGAATTTTGAGGCAGCAATAAGATTTTCTACGAAGCAAAATCAGATTTCTGCATTAGCTTTCCAGCTGGCTTCCCTCTCTCCACTCTTTCTCCCGACAGGATATCCTGTTGACAAACGAATCTTCCTGAAATGTAAATCTGACCAGTTTGCTTCCAGTTGCACTCAGAATGAAATCAGAGGATTACACTAGGCCACCATGTGCTTGTCCACTTCTTTCCTGCCCCACCTGCCCTGCTTCCTCTCGGTCTTTAGCGTGCCTTCTATGATCCAGACAGTCTAGTCTTGATTCTTTTTCTTTTTATTGAGATAGAAGTGACATAGAACTTTATACTAGTTTCAGGGGTACAATATAATGATTCGATATTTGTATATATTGTAAAATCATCACCACAATAAGTCTAGTTCACATTTATCAGCACATATAGTTTTATTTTTTTCTTGTGATGAGACCTTTTAAGATTGACCTTCTTAGCAACTTTCAAAATATATAATACAGTATTATTAACTATAGTCACTATGCTATATGTTACATCCCCATGACATTTATTTTATAACTGGAAATTTATTGACCTTTTTTACCCATTTTGCCTACCTACCGCCCCCTGCCAATGGCAGCCACCAGTCTGTTCTCCATATCTATGAATTTAGTTTGTTTTATTTATTTTTTTAGGATTCCACATATAAGTGAGATCATACAATACTTGTCTTTCCCTGTCTGACATATTTCACTTAGCATAATGCCCTCAAGTTCCATTCATATTATCATAAATGACAAAATATCATTCTTTGTTAATGGTTGAGTAATATTCCATTTTCTTTATCCATTCATTCATAAGGGGACACTTAGGTTGTTTACATGTCTTAGCTCTTGTAAATAATGCTGCAGTGAACATGGGGTATGGAGATCTTTTTAAGTTAATGTTTTTGTTTCCTTCAGATAAAAACCCAGAAGTAGAATTACTGGATCATATGGTAGTTCTATTTTTAATTTTGGGGGGACCTCCATAGTGTTTTCCACAGTGGTATAACAATTTACATTCCCACCAACAGTGCACAAGGATTCTCTCTGGTCTAGTCTTGATTCTGTTCCTTGAATACACCAAGAGTGTTTCTTTATCAGATTTTTGCATTTTTGTTTTCTTCCTGGAATGCAGTTTTTACATTTCTTTACATTGAAGCTTCTCTATCATTCACTATTCAGTATAAATCTTACCTCTTTTAGGAAGGGAAGTTTTTCTCTGTCTCCCTGAAGATACACCATTCTTTCATTGCTCTTTTCCCATTAGCCATTTTATACCAGTGCTTCTTCATGGAGGTTATTCACTTAACATTATATGAAATATCATTATTATTATTATTATTATTTTTAAGTTGCCTGCTTATTATCTGACTTTCTCTCTAGGCAGTAAGCTCATGAGACCAGGAATCTTTTCTTACTTGTTCACTGATACAACACTTGTGCCTAGCACATGGATAAACTTTCTAAGAATTTATCAAATAAATGTGTGAACTTTCAGATATAAAGCTAATGGCAATTAAAATATGATTATATTAGTTATATTATGGTTTTTTTAAAAAGATTTTATTTATTTGAGAGAGAGACAGCACAAGCAGGTGGAGTGGCAGGCAGAGAGAGAAGGAGAAGCAGGCTCCCAGCTGAGCAGGGAGCCCAATGCGGGGCTCGATGCCAGGACCCTGGGATCATAACCTGAGCTGAAGGCAGATGCTTAATGACTGAGCCACCCAGGTGCCCCAGTCATATTATGTTTTGAACTCATTTATTTTACTTACTAAAGTAGTGTGTGTGGGGGTGGTTTAGGTCACATTTAAGCATTAATTTTGGAGTGGAGAATATGTAACAATTATATGTGACTCGATGCATCCATAAAACAAGGGTGAGATATCAACATGACACTGCCCCATAGGTGGAAACTGGTAGGAATTATCAACCGGTTATCAACCAGTTAAAATAACAGTTGTTACTGTCAAAAAAAAAAAAAAAAAAGATGTTCTTCTTAAGTTTAGCCTTCCAAAATTTAGTATTTTCATATTAAATCTAGAGAAAAGAATGAAAATTAAATGCGGTGTTGTAAGAGACAAGAAATATTTAGTGAATTACTGTTCTTTGCTCAGTACCATGTTAACAGATGCGGGTTGGAGTTTAAGAATGCCCCTTTCCTTTATGTAGCTCTTATCATAGTCTCTTTGCTAAATTCCTGAAAGGATAATGGATGTCTCATAGAATCACTGAGAAGGCTGGAGAATCGGGCCCAGAAAGCCTACAGGAGCTAGGAGGCTGACAGAAGCCTCTGTCAACACACAGCATCATTGCATGAGATGTCAGGGCTGCCATAAGTGAGGGTGACTGCTGCCCCGCCCCCTGCTGTCACCAGCTCTTCACCTAAAGTCAGAGACGAGGGCATTTGATGGGAGGCATCGAGCTCAGGTGCTCAGAGCAAGACAGGCTGGGAAAGCAAATGTACATCCATTTTGTGTCCATAAATCCCTAATAGTAGGGAATTTTCCAAACATGGGAGCACAGTTTAGATGTTGGAACAGTCCCCCCCTCCCCAAAAGAAATCTATTAAAATTTCCTTGTTTTTATTCCCACTTGACCCTAAGATTCAGGAATAAGGATTGAGACTTCCTCAACTTAGTCACCATGATGGTCAGGACTGCACCTATCTCTTAGTGAACTAATATGATTTCATACTGGAAGTTAAGACATAGGGCTTGATGTATTTTAAGAAAGAAAATGATATGATCAAAAACACGATGCCTGGGTGGCTCAGTCACTTAAGCATCTGCCTTCTACTCAGGTCATGATCCCAGGACCTGGAATTGAACCCCACATCAGGCTCCCTGCTCAGCAGGGTGGGGTCTGCTCCTCCTTCTCCCTCTGCCCTTCCTCCCCATGTTAAAAGAAGGTTAATTTTAAGAAGATTGCAGGTAGGAGACAGTCATAAGAGAAAAAAATAAGGTGGAAAGATGTATGGAGGAAGTGACTTTCAAAGAATATGGTAATTGAGTTTGAAGACAGATAAGGATTTTGAATCCCTTTTGTTGTTGTTGTTTTCATTGCAATTGAGATATAATTTACATACAATAAAATGCACATCCCTTAAGAATGTGACTTGACGGATTTGACAGTTGTACATTCCTCTGTAATATTACATAAAATAAGACAGAAATCTCTCCTATTACCCAGAAATTGTTAACCCTTTCCAGTCGTCTTACCTCTTCTCCCCATCTGATGAAACTACTTTCATTACTATCTCCATAGACAAATTTTGCCTGTTCTTAGACTTCAGACAACTGGAATCATGTAATATGTGCTCTTTTCTGTCTGTATTCTTTAACCAAACACAGTATTTTTGGGATTCCATCATCATGCTCTAATAGTGGTTTCTTTGCTCTATCAGTAGTTCTTTATTGATGCATAGGCTATTGCATTATATTCATATGCCCTAATTTATTTGTCTATTGATACATTTTTTTAAGTGTTTCCATTTGGGGGATATTATAAGGATGTTATTAATCTTATACAAGTTTTTTTTTTCCTTTGTAGATATATATTTTCATTTTTCTAGGAAGGGTAGATATGTTTAACTTCACACCCAAAAAATCACCATTTCTCCACATAGTTGAACTACTTCACATTTCCACCAGCAGTGTGCAGGACCTCCAGCTGTTCCTCATCTTTATCAATATCAGCATGACTAGTCATTTTGATTTTAGAAATTCTAGTGGGTAGGAGATGGTATCTCGATGTGATTTTTCATTTTTATTTCCATAAGTACTAATGATGCTGATAATTTTTCATGTTTCTATTAGCCTTTCACATATCTTTTTTTCTGAAGTATGTGTTTATGTCTTTTGCTATTTTCATGTGTTATTCTTTTTTTGCTGATTAGCAGAAATGCTATATATAGTCAGGAGTCTCATATATATTATTGATAACATGCTGTATTTTGATAGACACATTTTTAATTTTGATAAAGTGCAGTTTACCATTTTTTTTCTTTATGGTTAATGTCTTTTGAGCCCTATTCAAGTCATCCTTGCCTACTCCAAGATCACAAAGATCCTGTATTTTGTCCTAGAAACTTTATGGTTCTGGTTTTTATGTTAGGTCTATGATCTGTCTTTAAGTTTTGAGTACAGAGTGATATAGGGAATCACATTCATTTTTTAAAATACCGATAGTTTTTTCAGCATCATTTGACATTCCTTTTCTCGTGAATATCTTGGCACTTCGGTTAAAATGAGTGCTTAATTTTGTTGAGAATATATACCGTATGGATTTGATTATAATTTAATTAGAGCTATCTAAATTAGGTGGAATGTACAAAGCAATGTACAAAGTTTCTTCCCAACTTATAATTCACACTTACATTTATTTCAGGAGAGATCAGAGTGGCCTTTGTCTTATACAACAACTTGGGTCCTTATTTGTCCACGGAGAATGCCAGCATGAAGTTGGGAACAGAGGCTATGTCCACCAATCATTCTGTTATCGTCAATTCCCCTGTTATTACAGCAGCAATAAACAAAGAGTTCAGCAATAAGGTTTATTTAGCTGATCCTGTGGTGTTCACTGTTAAACATATTAAGGTAAGAAAATGCCATGATAAGTGTAGTTATCCACATTATCTATATTTGTTACAGCATAAACATGGAATATATTAATTTTCCTTTAATTTTTTCCTACTATTTGACAGATAGCCATTCACTACCTATAAAATTATAGTGGTGATTTTTTTTTTTTCTAAAATGAGGGAGGAGAATAACTCTTGAATATTTAAATGCTTCCAATAAGAATATTTGTAGATGGATTTATAAATGTGTCTCCATAATTAAAAAGAGTTAGCAACATAGTTAGTGGAATTGGACATGGCTTCACATAGGATATCACAAGAAATTATGTCTTTGTGAGTAGATATATTTTTATGTATGTAAAAAGATTGTATTATAAATTGAACAAAGATTTCTAAAGACTATCTCAGAAATTGTTTAGAGTAATTAAATTCTTTGTGATGTACTTTACTTTGAAATTGGTTGGTCATTCTGAGTCATTGATACTAGCGTTCCATTAATACTAATTTTTTAAAAAGTAAACTCGCCTCTAATCAGAGGAAATACACAGCAATATATATTCAAATTTGCTTAGGCTTGATGAAGCCCACTTAATACGAAAAGACTGGTATACTTCTCCACAAAAGTTGGAACAAAGTGTGAAGTGTGTTAGATGGAAAGAAAATGCCTATCTAATTTACGTGATCGTAAAGTAGTTATTGGCTTTATTGATTTTTTTTTTCCCCGTAGCAGTCCGAGGAGAATTTCAACCCTAACTGTTCATTTTGGAGCTATTCCAAACGCACAATGACAGGTTATTGGTCAACACAAGGCTGCCGGCTCCTGACAACAAATAAGACACACACTACATGCTCCTGTAATCACCTAACCAATTTTGCAGTACTGATGGCACATGTGGAAGTTAAGGTAAGATAAATACCATAAAATAAATTTATCTAAGCATAGGCAGGATATTACTGAAAAAAGTCCTAAGTCCACAGGCCAGTCTTCCTTTAAAAGGTCTTCCACTTTCCTAGTAATTTTGTTCAGAAACTCTCTGGGGTTCAGCCCATACCTTCCTGGATGATTCAAAGAAAACTTTTTTTTGTTCTGTTAGCAACATAGTTTATGAAATTGCAGTTCACTTATAAAATAAAATTGTTCTTATAAAAATTCCCCTTAGTGGGAACCCTCCTACACTGTTGGTGGGAATGCAAACTGGGGCAGCCACTCTGGCAAACAGTATGGAGGTTCCTCAAAAAGTTGAAAATAGAGCTACCCTATGACCCAGCAATTGCACTACTGGGTATTTACCCCAAAGATACAAATGTAGGGATCCAAAGGGGTACGTGCACCCCGATGTTTATAGCAGCAATGTCCACAATAGCCAAACTGTGGAAAGAGCCAAGATGTCCATCAACAGATGAATGGGTAAAGAAGATGTGATATATATATATATCTATATATATATATATCTATATATATGTCTATATATATATATATATAGACACAGTGGAATATTATGCAGTCATCAAAAAAACACGGAATCTTGCCATTTGCAATGACATGGCTAGAACTGGAGGGTATTATGCTAAGTGAAATAAGTCAGTCAGAGAAAGACATGTATCATATGATCTCACTGATATGAGGAATTCTTAATCTCAGGAAACAAACTGAGGGTTGCTGGAGTGGTGGGGGGTGGGAGGGATGGGGTG
>NW_028029943.1:0-584 GCF_054177405.1 Leptonychotes weddellii
CGTGTGAAGGGCAAGCGAAGGGGAGGCCACAGGAGCAGAGCGCTGGTCGGGGGGACCTGGCGGGGGAGCACACTTGGCACTGGGGGCGTCCATGCGGTTCAGCCATATGGCATTGACTGCAGTGGGGGACTATCCCAGGGACCAAGTTCTGGCCAACCGTTGCCTCGGGGGCTTCCCACTTCTTCCTGGGGGAGTCCGAGACATCCGGGCAGCAATGACCCCATTGGGGCTGGTTGTCTAACCTCCTGGAGGTCAGCTAGCAGAGACCAGATCCAGTTGAGTCTGGTCTCACGGGATGTATGAACTCAGTTCTCTTCGGAGCTGGTACTCCTGTGTGTGGGGCATGCGTGTAAAGCAGGGTCCCAGCCACTACCTTCACTTCTCACACCCACACACTAATGGGCCATCTTAATGGCCAATAGTCATTGACTGGCTACTGTGGGCCAAGTGTTTTTCTGAACTATAAGCCCCATTAAAACAAGGCTACTTGTCTATTTTGTTCTCTGTCGATTCCCCAATGCCTGTACAGTGCTTGTCAGTAGGCACTAAAAAGATGCCAATTAGAAGAATTAACGAACTTTGCA
>NW_028029944.1:0-584 GCF_054177405.1 Leptonychotes weddellii
GAGTCAGTCAGAGAAAGACAAATACCATATGATTTCACTCATATGTGGAATTTAAGCAACAAAACAAACTATCATAGGGAAAAAAAAGAGAGAGGAGAACCGAGAAACAGACTCTTAACTACAGAGAACACACTGATGGTTACCAAAGGAGAGGGGGTCAGGGGGGTGGGTTAAACAGGTGATGGGGACTAAGGAGAGCACTGGCTGTGATGAGCACCAGCTGTTGTATGGAAGCGTTGAATCACTGAATTGTATACCTGACATGAATATTACACTATATGTTAACTAATTGGAATTAAAAAAAAAAAAAGAACTCAGTGACTGGTTGTGTTGATTCCTTTGGAGGATGAAGGAGAGGGAGAAATCATGAAACAGGCACCCTATTCAAATGGAAATGCCTTTGTCTCCTCTTGAAAACCTGTTAGTGGCTTTGTGCCAGCCTAAAGAGATAACTCCATAATTAAAGAACTGTGTGTTGGGTTTTTTTTAAAGATTTTATTTATTTATTTGACAGAGAGCGATACAGTGAGAGAGGGAACACAAGCAGGGGGTAGAGGCAGAGGGAGAAGCAGGCTTCCCGCAGA
>NW_028029945.1:0-584 GCF_054177405.1 Leptonychotes weddellii
AGCAGGGCTCCCATCTGGGTGATTTTACACAAATCCGTTAACACTCATCACTTCATCTGTAGAATGGGGTGGCTGTCCTACCATCTCAGTGCTTATTTGGAGGATGAAGACGATGTATGTGAAATCCTTGGTAAACCTTCAGCAGCAGACACACCACGGACTGGTTCTGGGAGGGCAGGCAGGGCAGGGACCTGAAGCCAGCTGCTGGGTCTGCATCCCGCCTGGGCTGCTTCCAAGGTGGGCCACTTACCCCGACCCCTGTGTCTCAGCTGTTCATCTATGAAATGGGCAGAGCTTACCTTATAGGGCTGTTGCACATGTGAACCAAACAGTGTGTGCCCAGCTAGCCAATGGGCAGCCCCCAGTTAACTGTACAGTAGTCCTGTTTTTTCCTTCATCTCACATTAAATATTTTGCATTTTGAAGAAGAGGAAGTTAAAAGGAGCCAGGTAAGTATTTAAAACAGACAAGTATACAAAGGCCTGATATAATCTAAGAAGATCACAAGAACAGAATCTAATACCATTTTTAGCCCTGAGAAACCCAAAGTTTATTACATCACAGAGAACACTGTGATAAAGACA
>NW_028029946.1:0-584 GCF_054177405.1 Leptonychotes weddellii
CAGTCATAGATAGTATTTATTAGAACATATGATTATAAAAGTAAAAGAGCAGAAAGTTTATCCTAAATATTTTCTGAAGACCAATCTTTAGGTTCTAAAGTCCTAGAATATAATAATTTTTAGAATATAAATTTTTATGAATATTTAAAAAAATAACTGAATGACTCATTAACAAAAAAAGTCATTAAATAAATAATAATGTGAAAAACAACCACGTACTAAAATTTCCTCCATATTTCCCATTAGCATTCAAAATTTTTGTTTACTTAAGGAAAAATAGGGACATAAATATTTCACGCAGAAACAACTTGTGATCAAGATGGATAGGGCAATAAAATAAACCTCTCCTAAACTCTCTTCTCATGTATTTATTCAATTGAACCACATCCCTTTTAAAACCATAGTACTACTAAGAAACAAAACAAAAAAATCAATGACACATCTTTACAGACTAATGTTAGAGAAATATATACCCAAGGATTTAAATATCATAATCATTTTGTTTAAAATAGTATAAAATATTTCCACTGATTTATTTCATGTGAATAAATATAGTCATGATATTACAGAATGAAATATACACC
>NW_028029947.1:0-584 GCF_054177405.1 Leptonychotes weddellii
TGTGGAGGTAGCTGAAGCCTTCACTTTGGGAGAAGAGGGGAGAGAGCTGGGTCAGTGGAGGACCCACACAGGGAGATGAGGACATGCCACCCACTGTGTGGCCTCTGCTGTGGACTCTCCTGACCACCCGTGGCCCCTCTGCCTGACCTGTCTTGTAGGATATAATGTGTTTCCTTTGTGGATGATGGTTCCCCAAAGATTGTCACTCTAAAGAGGACCTGCCTGTTTAATTTCATTGGATGTCTTCGTTTTGCTTTAAAGAATGCCTTGGGATGCCTGGGTGGCTCAGTGTGTGAACCTTCTGGCTCTTGATTTTGGTTCAGGTCATGATCTTAGGGTGATGAGAGCGAGCCCCCAAGTTGGTTTCCAAGTTGGGCTCCACACTGGGTGTGGAGTCTGCTTAAGATTCTCTCTTTCTCTCCCTCTCTTAAAAAAGAAATGCCTCATCCGAATTGGCAATGAAGAAGTCAAACTCTCACTCTTTGCAGATGATATGATACTTTATGTGGAAAACCCCAAAGACTCTACCCCAAAACTGCTAGAACTCATACAGGAATTCAGTCAAGTGGCAGGATATAAAATCA
>NW_028029948.1:0-584 GCF_054177405.1 Leptonychotes weddellii
AACTGAAATTCATCTTGAAATGGTTGTACTTAGCATATAGCACTGCACAAGGAAAGTACAGTAAAAACCCAATCAATTGGATCTCTCTTGTCAGATTCTTTTTTTTTTTTAAGATTTTATTTATTTATTTGACAGAGAGAGACACATCTAGAGAGGGAACACAAGCAGGGGGAGTGAGAGATGGAGAAGCAGGCTTCCCACTGAGCAGGGAGCCCGATGTGGGGCTCCATCCCAGGACCCTGGGATCATGACCTGAGCCGAAAGCAGACGCTTAACAACTGAGCCACCCAGGCACCCCTCTCTTGTCAGATTCTTTAATTATATGACTTTATTGTGTTTCCTCTGTGCTTTCTTTGGAGAGACTGTATAAGCAAACTATGACCATTTCTCATACTTCAGATTAAAAAAAAAAAAAACAAGAGAGAAGGAAACATCTAGATTATTTTATTACCACTGCGTAACCATCACTGGGGTTTGGAGTAACAAGACAACTGTCACTGATGAAAGATTCAGCCATGTCCATTATCTAGTTTCCTGATTTCATTTTGGCAGAAAATACCCAGCATATTTTATTTTTTTATAGT
>NW_028029949.1:0-584 GCF_054177405.1 Leptonychotes weddellii
GAGCCGAAGGCAGATGCTTAACCAACTGAGCCACCCAGGTGCCCCTACAATGCTTTAAAAAATTGTCAGGGTAATACAGAAGTGTAACAAAAAAGAACCATATTTGCTCCATATGAAAACCTCTTCTAGCTAGAGATGCAGTAATTAGACCAGTGTAGCACCAGGTCCTAACAAGACAGACAAAGCTGTAGAACATAGTCCAGAGATAGAAACAAATACTTTTAGGAACTATTTATCTTAACGGCTTTCAAGTCTGTGGGAAATAATGAACTGCCCAATAAATTGTCAAGACAACTTGCTAGCCCCTTTGAGAAAACAGAGATTAGATCTCATATTTATTACAGCAAAGTAAATTCCAGATGTACTATAGATTTAAACATGAAGATTGAAACCACAAAATGTGGAAATCCAAAATCCTTTTTAAAAATCTTGAAATGTGGAGTTCTTTCTAACCATGACATAAAGCCCAGAAGACATAAGACATATACAAAAGTACATAAAACTGAAATAAATCCTTTATGTCAAAAAAAGTCAAAAGACAAACAGCACTCTGAAAATACATTTTCAACTTGTATGTTTCTATG
>NW_028029950.1:0-584 GCF_054177405.1 Leptonychotes weddellii
AAAAAAAAAAAAAAAAAAAGAATTGATTGCTTTGGCATAGGGCAGGGGAAGGTAGGGCAGAACAGAGCAGGATAGAATTAGAGTCAGTGTTCAAGATTCCACGATCACGCAGAGTTATATATTAATCTTCCAAAGACTGACTTACAGCTGCTTTCCTGCAAATCTTCTCTATAAATATTAAGCATTTGATTAACTGGCCCAATGAACTCTTTCAGGACATCTGCCCCGCCCCTCCCCCCTGCATACACGTAACACCACCATTAATACCAACAGTACCATCTGACCACCACCATCACAACCTGAGGATTTCACCCTTTTCTCCCATCCTGCAGGTAAGAAAACCGAGACCCGGGGAAGGTAATTGACTTTCCCAAGGCCACAACAGTGATAAAAGGCAGAAAAGAATGAATTCTTAAATTCAGATCTTTACTCCAAGATCCTGCACCATGTCCCCCAGGAGCCCTTATGTCGTTGGGTTAGTTCTTAACACCGTCAAAAGTTTCATGCCTTGGAAGCCCTTTAATTTCCAAGATGGAGACCAAAATTGGGATCTTAATACCTTCCACTACCCAAATCTCTGCCAG
>NW_028029951.1:0-584 GCF_054177405.1 Leptonychotes weddellii
GGCTCCCTGCTCAGCGGGAAGCCTGCTTCTCCCTCTCCCACTCCCTCTGCTTGTGTTCCCTCTCTTGCTGTCAAATAAATAAAATACTAAAAAAAATAATAAAAGGCATGGAAATAAACATTCAGAGAGGGTGCATCATGGACAAAGATGATGAAAGGTATTTTTGGAAATCATGAGTAAAAATGCACATTTTACAATGTGAAAGCTTACCAGCTGAAAGATTGAGGAATATATGAATGATGGGTATTTGTTCTCAACTGCTGCCTGGAATGAAGACCCATTTTCTATGGCCTATTTGTTTTTCAAACTAAACATCATGCAATGATGCTGGCTGGTCTGGTGGCCATTCACTTTTATCCCACTTCTATTGTCTGGTATCCCCCAGGTCCCTCCTGTTTGAGATTTAAGTGACATGTAACATTTTATTTAAGTATACAAAATAATGGTTTGAAATGATTATTAAGATATCATTACCATAATATGTTAATATCCATAACCTCAATTACATGTTTGTGATGAGAACTTTTAGTATCTACTCACAACAACTTTAAAATACACAACACAATATTGTTAGTTACCATGCT
>NW_028029952.1:0-584 GCF_054177405.1 Leptonychotes weddellii
TGTTTTAATTCTAGATTGTGATTTGAATTATTCTTATAGTATAAATCTTCCATTTCAAGAGCCTACATTTAGACTTAGTTTATCTATCTCTAGTCAGAATCTTCCTATCTATGCAATATATAGACATGCATAAAGATTCACTGCTTACCAGTCAGTCTTCCTTCTCATCTTTTCCCAGATTGAAGTTTACATTCTGATTTTATTTCATGTTCAATTAGTCTTTCCCAGGACATTTTCCTCAAATGGAGTACATCACAGATATACTGATATACTCTCTGAAATCTTGCAACTCCTCATTATATTTTTCTTTTGCTCTCATAGATTAATGAAATAATGCCTGGGCATGGAATTCCTCTCAGTGCTATGCAATGGTATTTCACACTTTTCTGGCTTCTAGTGTTGTGGTCTGATGTGATGCCTGTCAGATTCTTTTTCCATTTAAGTAACTAGTTCATTCTTTCTGGAAGTCATAAAATGTTCTTATCTTTATTTTTTTTAAGATTTTATTTATTTGAGAGAGAGAGAGATGATGAGCAGGGGGGAGAGGTAGAGGGAGAAGCAGACTACCCGCTGAGCAGGGTGCC
>NW_028029953.1:0-10414 GCF_054177405.1 Leptonychotes weddellii
TTTTTTTAAAGATTTTATTTATTTATTTGACAGAGACAGAGACAGCGAGAGCAGGAACACAAGCAGGGGGAGTGGGAGAGGGAGAAGCAGGCTTCCTGCTGAGCCGGGAGCCCAATGTGGGACTCGATCCCAGGACCCTGGGATCATGACCTGAGCCGAAGGCAGTCGCTTAACCAACTGAGCCACCCAGGCGCCCCCAACACCTTCTATTTTAAAAATAATTTCACAGTTATAGGTAGAATTCACACTGACTAGTCAATTATGGAAAAGTTTTACAACAAAAAGGAAACCGCTTATTCTTCAAGGAAAGAAAATGGGTTTAACATGGACAGAACTTCAGTAAGTTCGAATTTAAACTGGTAAAATCTGAAAAGGATCAGGTTAACCTATGAAAGATGACAAATGTCAAGTATAATTAAGCTAGTAATTACTCAACTCTCTAAATATCCAACTTAGAATTTTAAAATTTACATCTGCCATAAACACCTTTTATTATGGGCAGACATAAACCAATACAGAAATTAAGCAGGCTCTGATATTGGAGAAAATGATAGAAGGTAGTGAATCTATTACTGTTCGCTGAATTAGGAAACTTGCACTGCAAGTTAAGAGAAATGCACAGGTAATCTTCAAATGAAAACACCAGTGAAGAAACACAAAATGGTTGCAAAAATGACACAGAAATAGTAACTTTAGCTTAGTACACTGAAAGATCACTTTCCCCTAAGTATAAAAGGTACTCACAATAAAAGGCAATTGAAATAATCAATTACAATAAAGAACTGCCATCTACCTACTTATCCCCAGAGTTTGTTTTTTTAAAGTAGATCCCACTTAAAAAAAGAAAAAGGATGATGATCACATGTTAGTGATATTCTTGGTAGGCAGATCCTTAACAGTTGCTCTTTCATTTTACATATGGGTATTATCTAGGTAAGTACTTCAGATTTTCAGTTGGAGAAATAAGGTTTTAAACTGTTCAAATCAGAGATAGGCAAACTTTTTCTATGAGGGACCAGATGTCAAATATTTAAAGCTTTGCAGGTTATAGAGTCTATGTTACAACTACTCAACTCTGCTATTGTAGCACAAAAGGAGACACAGACAATATATAAACACATGGACATAGCTTTGTTCCAATAAAACTTTATTTACAAAAACAGTGGGCCATAGTTTGCCAACCTTGGATGTAAATCTTCATAATCCTGGAAAGTGACCATTAATTAAATCTTTTTGGAAAGACAATTCATTACATTGAAATAATAGACCCCTTTGAAATTATGTCCCTGAATTATTCTTTTCTTCCTTCCTCCTCCTCCTTTTTTTTAAACAAATGTGCTTATATGCTATCTAATGTGTGTGTGTTTTTTTTTAAGATTTTATTTATTTATTTAACAGAAAGAAAGCCAGTGAGAGAGGGAACACAAGCAGGGGGAGTGGGAGAGGGAGAAGCAGGCTTCCCACTGAGCAGGGAGCCCAATGTGGGGCTCGATCCCAGGATGCTGGGATCATGACCTGAGCTGAAGGCAGATGCTTAACGACTGAGCCACCCAGGCGCCCCCCCGCCTTTTTTTAAAGATTTCTATCTAACGTTTTAAACTGCAACTCAGGGGGCGCCTGGGTGGCTCAGTCAGTTGGGTGTCCGATTCTTGATTTCAGCTCAGGTCATGATCTCAGGGTTGTGAGATCAAGCCCTGCCTCAGGCTCTGTGCTGGGCCTGGAGCCTGCTTAAGATACTCTCTCTCCCTCTGCCCCTCCTCCTCCCCTCTCTCTAAAAATAAATTTAAAAAAATAAAATAAACTGCAACTCAGACCTCAGTGCTGCCCAACTCCAAAGTTCTATGAGTCCTAAGATCACCAATGAGATAAGAATGTGCGATTAATCAACATAAATAGAAGTGATATTTGGGGGCAAGATAAATCTGCTGGGCATAGGATAGATAAGAGCAAAAAGGTTAAGCAGCTGTTCTAATGTTTAAGCCTAAGCAAGAAATGCTATAAAGACACTTGGGAAGCATAATATGGCACAACTATGAAATGTTAAGAAGCAACTGCAGCAAGCAGACCAATCTGGGCAGGAGAGGCAGAGCAAGTTACTCTTTCTGAGCAACAGTGATTTGCCATTCTATTGTGAAAAGTTCTTTCTTTACAAACCAAAATGATCTTCAAGTGTAGCCAATGTGTAAAGAACCACTGGTCAGTCTTTGTCACACCTACACACAGAGATAACCCAGTCATTACAGAGTACAGAGATAATGACACACTAACAGGCAACATGAGATGGTGTGCCTTGTAATAAATGAACAAGAAACTTCTTTCCCAGAAAAATTGGCTTTTTGTTTTTTTAATCTGAGAAGGACCTTAAAGTCTATAACTTGGTATCTGAATTTCTGAACAGAATCGTGTAAGGAACAAATTTTGTTTTATAATTCCCAGATACAGTGAATACCCCCTAACGAACAAAGCAGCAAAGGGAAAGAAACACAATTTTCACCAGTATTTGAGACTGGCATTATCTCTAATGGCTGCTTCATTAACACTACAGCAACCCTTTAATCTGGGACACTAAGATACACTATATTTCCTGCACTGTAAGTAAGAGGAGACTTGAAAGGCTTTCAGGAAAAAATAAGGATGGTAGCAAACAGCATGAAAGATGAAGCAAACAGCAAAGGAAAGATTTCTAGAGGTAATTAAGTTCTTCCAGTTTGCCACATCACTTTTAATTGAGGGGAGAGGGGCACCTAAGGATTATTCTAATATTAAGTCCATATGTCAAATATATATAATAGCAGAAATGAAAATTCCACAGGCTTCTTAAATTCAACCTGTCCAAAACCAAATTCATCGTACCCCTCCTCACAATGAACAGTTCCCCAATCCTCTTGGTCAATCATTCCCAAAGCTTGGGTCATATCTTGATTCTTTCTGTATATCCCTAGTTTGAATGAATGGATGAATAGGAGCATGTTTTTCTCTCATCCCAGTGGTCCTGTGAATGCTGTTCCTTCTGCCTGAAATGCATTTCTCCTCTAATTTCGTTTAACCAGAAGTCATTGCTTTGTGTCTCAGCCTTAGGTGTTACCTCCTCCTAGAAGCCTTCATCATAACCTCTCACATTCATTCTTCCTTTCTGCTCCAGTAATACCTGTTCTTGTCACATGATTTGGTAAGCATTTCTTTACCCTCTGGTTCCTCCCACTACAGGGTGAACTTGAAAGCAGTGCATTGGTCATTCTTTCATTTATTCATTCACTAACTCAAATATTTTGGAACAGCTACTATGGAACACATGCTATTTTAGGCACTGAAGATTCAGCAGTGAAAATAGGTGAAGATTTCAGTCTTTTTTTTTTTTTTAAAGATTTTATTTATTTATTTGAGAGAGAGAATGAGAGAGAGCATGAGAGGGAAGAGGGTCAGAGGGAGAAGCAGACTCCCCGCTGAGCAGGGAGCCCGATGCGGGACTTGATCCCGGGACTCCAGGATCATGACCTGAGCCGAAGGCAGTCGCTTAACCAACTGAGCCACCCAGGTGCCTGAAGATTTCAGTCTTAAGAGAGCTTATGTTTCAGTAAAGAAGAGATGAACAAATAGGTAAACTATAGGGTATGACAAATAGTGATAAGTCCCATCAGAGAAAAATAAAGCAAGGAAGAAAAATACTGAGTGTGTGTATATGGAGGAAGGTGGTATTTGGAATTTAAAATAGGGTTCTCAGTGAATGCCTCAATTCTCAGTGAATGCCTCACTGAGAATGGGGCTTTTGAACCAAGAACAGAAAGAGATGAAGAAGTGAGCCATGCATGTATCTGGATGATGTGTGCTCCAGACTAGCGGTTATAGCAAGTGCAAAGGGCAGAAGCACACCTGGTATGCTCAAGGAATAGCAAGGAGGCTAGTGTGGCTGGAACTGAGGGAGTGAGAGTAGGAGAAGACAGGAAAAGGGACAAAGGGAATTCATGTACAATGGCCTATAAGACCCAAAAGACTTTGGCTTTTATTCGAGTAGGGCAGGAAGCTACTGGAGGATCTGGGGCAGTGGAGCAACATAATCAGCCCTCTGTCTTAAAAAGATCACTCAGGCTGGTACCTTGAGAACAGCTGGTAGAGGGACGACAATAAAAGCAGGGAAGTAGAACACTACTGCAACGACTGAGACGAGAGGAGAAGCTGGCTTGGACCAGGGCAGTAGTGTGGTGGCAGTGAGACAGGAACTGTTGATGGGATATGGATGTAACAGAAAGAGAGGGGTCAAAATCAGATCCAGGATTTTTGGCTAGAGCACAGGTATAGAGTTGCTCTATACTGAGATGGGGAAGATTAGGGGAAAGTAGTTTGGGAGGGACAGATTAGGAATTTGTTTTGTGACATGTGAGTGTCAGTTGCCTGGTGTAAAGTGTTTAATGATGATAATAACAATACCTAACACGTATCTACTATGGCAGGCTGTTTTGTACACTTTGCTTATATTTACTTATTTGATCTTCACAACAATCACATGACGCTGGTATTAGTATTATCCTTTTTTTTTAATAGGTGGGGAAACTGAGGTACAGAATAGTTAAGAACGTTTCCCAAGGTCACAAAGCTAGTAGGTGGCTGAGCCAAGATTAAATGCAAGCACCTGACTCCCTAGAATCTATGCCCTTAACCCCTATGCTATACTGCTTCTATGATGGAAATACCACTATGCAGTTCAGGGAAGATGTCTGAAGACAGAAGTTTCAGTCATCAGCATAGAGATGGTATTTAAATCCATGACACTGAATGAGATCATCAAGGGAGAGGTGTAGGTAGAGAAGAGTCCACAGACTGGGAAGTAGGCAGCAATATGAGGGAAAACCAAAAACAAGATCCCTGAACTCCAAATGAACAGCGTTTCATAGCAGGACAGGAATGGACTATGACAAATCTGCTAATAGGTCAGTAGGATCCTTGGAATAATGATATAGAAGAAAACTTAATAAGAACAGCTTTGGTGGAGTGGTGAGGGTAAAAGCCTAATGAAATAGGTTTAACAGAGGAAGGGAGAGCAGAAACTAAAGGCACCAAGAAGAAACTTTAAGAGGATTTGTTTTGATCCACTATAGAAAGAAAAACTGAAATGGACAGCTGTGTGGGGAGCATTGCTGGAGTAAGTAAGAGCTGGAAGAAGAAGAATCTAGTGGAGGAGCTGGCCTTGGCTGGGAGCACAGACAGTTCATCCCTTCCATAGGAGGGAAAACAGAGCATATGGGATGGGCATAGATGTTGGTAGATGAGTAGATGTGGTGGCGGCGCATGCAAGAGTTTTCCTCTGATTGATTCTATTTTTTCAGTAAAGTAGGAAGCAAGGTCATCAGCCGAAAGAACAGAGTAAGAAATTTGGGAGGCTTAAGGAAAAAGGAGGAGGTGTCAAATAGTTATCTAAAAATGAGACAGTAAATGAGTTTTAAAAAATGAAGATTGTCTTGCTCCTCTTTATATGTCTTGCTCCCTAGTCTGTTTTAGACACTGTGACTTGAACTTGATAACACCGTGGGTTTTTTGTCTGTTTGTTTTTTTAAGATTTGAGAGAGCGAGCGAGAGAGCATATGAGTGGGAGGGACAGAGGGAGAGAGAAAGAGAATCTCAAGCAGACTCCGTGCTGAGCGTGGAGCCTGACTTGGGGCTCAATCTCATGACTCTGAGATCAAGACCTGAGCTGAGATCAAGAGTTGGGTGCTTAACCTACTGAGCCACCCCGGTGCCCTATTTCCTCACTTTAAAGAAAAGGATCCAGAATGAAGGTAAACACTAAGTATGATTTTTTATAGAGGAAAAAAATCTGGGAAATCTAAAATAGAATGTAGATGTGAGTACACATACTTAAGAGTAGTCATAAATACCAGTGCTTACTCTTTAGAATTAGGTAAAAACAATATAACCATGTACTACTTTTCAACCATGCATTCTCTAAAACATAACCATTTCTAATTATGCCATTTAACAACTGAAAAAGTGTAAGAACGTGAGAAAAATATATTTGGCAGTACATTAACGGGATCTGCTAGAACAGATAAAGTATTTTTGGTGATTTTTATAGAAAGTGCCCCCTTCCCCCATTCAAAGTGACATATAGCTCAGGGAAGAATTCACAAACTCAAATGCCTAAAGGATTAAGAGCAGGTAACAAAATGAGTGAAACAGGCTGAGTGTAAGGATGACAGGGCGTTGCTGGTGCTGTTGCAGCAAACAGGCAACCAAGGGTTCCTCAGCTCTAGCCACTGCTGCCACACAGAAAGCATTCCATTTTGCCAGATCTTCTAATTCTTAAGATAGATATTCTTTTTATGTGAAAACTTTCAGTGTTTGAAATTTTGGCAACTAATTCAAATTTATAAACTGCTCAGGGCACATGAAGCATGTTTGTGGGAAGCATTTAGGCCCCTGAGCTATCTGGTGTACTTCTGAATAAGAGAGCATCAATATGGAGTAGGTGAAGAACTGTACCAACTTACAGAAAACCTTGGTTTCAGGGTAGGCACTGCCCTTTACTACTAACTGGGTGACCTCTTTGAGCTTGTTTATTCATTTGTAAAATGTAGTTTCATGAACTATCCTGTTTAATTCATGAGTGGTTGTGAGTAGCAGACTAGAAAGTAGGTCAAAGCATATCATAAAGCTCTGTATAAATATAAGCAAACAGCTGTGAGATAATGGAAAATATATATTGGTCTCTGCCCCTGGTTCTGGGCACAGAGCTTCTGAAAACCTTGTAATTTCCTAATTTCCCAAGTGATAAGAGCACTGTGAGCGTCCCTTGTTCTAATATTTGACTCCATCCCTGACACAGAGCTCCTAAAACCCTTGTAAATTCCTAAGTGATAAGAGCACTAGGAGCATCTTTTGTTGGATGAGACAACTTTCGGTAGGCTCCTAGATAAGGGCTGGTCATCAGAAAGAATAAGCCATGATTAGAAGCTTGGAATTTTTAGCACCACCTCGTACTCCATCCTCCAGAGAAGGAGAGGGGCTAGAAATGGAATTAATAATTTACCATGCCTATGTGAGGAAGCCTCCATAAACTCCAGTAGTACAAGGTTCAGAGAGCTTCCAGGTTGGCAAACACATCATACCAGGAGTGTGTCACACTCCCTCTCAACAGGGACAGAAGCTCCTGTGCTTGGAATCCTCAGACCTCACCCTATGTAGCTCTTGTGTTCTTCTGTTTCTGTTATCACATATTTTTTTTTAGAAAGTTTTTTTTTTTAAGATTTTATTTATTTATTTGACAGAGAGAGACACAGCGAGAGAGGGAACACAAGCAGGGGGAGTGGGAGAGGGAGAAGCAGGCTTCCCGCGCAGCAGGGAGTCCGATTCGGGGCTTGATCCCAGGACCCTGGGATCAGGATCTGAGTCCAAGGCAGATGCTTAACAACTGAGCCACCCAGGTGCCCCTGTTATCACATACTTTAAATAAACTAGTAAACATAAGGATTTCCCTAAGTTCTGTGAGCTGCTAGCAAATTAAACCTGAAGAGGAGGTTGTGGGAGCCTCCAATTTGTAGCCAAACTGGACAGAAGTTGTAGGTAACCTAGAGACCTATTACTTATGACTGGCAACTAAAGTAGGGTGGGAGCAGTCTTATGGAACTGAGCCCTTAACCCGTGGTGGGATCAGACACTATCTTCAGGCAGACAGCGTCAGAATGGAGTTAAATTGTGGGATAACTAGCTGATCTCACAAAAAACTGCTTAGTGTAGGGAAAAAGATCTCTACACATCTAGAGACCAGAAATGAAGTGCTTTGTGTGAGTAGTAAAGGAAACTCAGGAGAAAGACTAACAGGAGGTAGACTGAACTGATTTTTTTCCAATATGAGGGCTTTAAAAAGAGACCAAATAGGGTAGCCTAAGAACATTTCATATCTCTGTATTCAGTCAGTTCCTCATAAAATGTAAATATAGATTACTTACCTCATGGAGCTCCTCAAATATATTAACATTATAAAATCTTTTTCGAGTGTTAAGTGCTATGTAATTACTTGGTTAATCAAGTATTTGCTTGGTATGGCCAAATACATTAATGAACCTGAATACAGTACTTCCTAAAGGCTGAGTGCATTCTTGGCTCTCCTAATAACAGTGAGCAATTTAATGTAGCTAGTTTGGAAAAAGTTATTTCAGGTTTTCAGGGTTGTTTTTTTTTTCCTGTTTTAAGATGTGTGTAAGCTTACAAGGGCTAAATACTACAGTTCTGTAACAGACTCAGGTTTATCTGTTCCCTACTGTGAATGCTTGTGGAGGCACTCCTCCCATTAACGGGTGACACAGGAATAGAGAAGTGACCGTTGGTCAGGTTCAGGAAACAACTTAGGAAAATGAGGAAGCAGTCCTCCTGGCTATGATTCAGGGCTAATAATCCTTCCATCTACCTACTTTTATGCAAATATGTTTAATGGAAACACCTCTTGATAACTGTTGTCCTCTTTATCTTGGACCATTAAACCAAACATGACGTGAAGGCTAAGAAATTCTCAAAATTTATGAGAAAATTGTACTGGATTAAAAACTCCCTATCAATAGGGCGCCTGGGTGGCTCAGTTGGTTAAGCGACTGCCTTCGGCTCAGGTCATGATCCTGGAGTCCCGGGATCGAGTCCCGCATCGGGCTCCCTGCTCGGCGGGGAGCCTGCTTCTCCCTCTGACCCTCCTCCCTCTCATGCTCTCTGTCTCTCATTCTCTCTCTCTCAAATAAATAAATAAAATCTTTAAAAAAAAAACCTCCCTATCAATAGTTAATAATATTGTAGTAACTTTGTATGGTTACAGATGGTAAGTACACTTATCATAATGAGTGTCTCGTAATTAATTATAAGATCACTATCTCGTACACCTGGAACTAATACAGGTCAACTATACTTCAATTAAAAAAATAAACAAACTCCCTATCATATACTGTTCTATGAGATTCTTCATTTTCAGCTTTCATTAAACCACAACTGGCCTGGCAAACTTGACAAACCAAGTGTCTTTCACCAGCCTATTTCTTGTAGTTTAGTGTGGAAGTGAGCTGAATGATGGCAACTTGAAAGATTTAAAATGCTCCATTTTAAAAAGGTTTTCAAAAAAATAAATAAAGTTTTTCATTTAAAAGCACATTTCTGGTAAGATTATGGGTAATGCTTTTTTTCCTTGTTGGTTTTCCAAATTCTTTAAATGACTTATTATAATTTAAAAAATTGTATGTTAGAATAAAACCGCCCTGCCATAAAAAGAATTCTCCCCTCAATAACAAAAGAAAAGAATTCTGACAGTCACATTTGTTCATAGATGCTATAATGAGATTGTTTAGCATCATTTTTTCTTTTTTAAAAGTTGTTTTTTTTTTTAAAGATTTTATTTATTTATTTGACAGAGAGAGTGTGCACACAAGCAGGGGGAGCTGCAGGCAGAGGAAGAGGGAGAAGCAGTCTCCCCGCTGAGCAGGGAACCCGACACGGGGCTCGATCCCAACACCCCGGGATCATGACCTGAGCCAAAGGCAGACACTTAACTGACTAAGCCACCCCGACGCCCCACCCCCCCCACCCTGCCTTTTTAGAAGTTTTTATTTAAATGCCAGTTAGTTAGTTAACATACAGTAAAACATTAGTTTCAGGTCTACAATTTAGTGATTCAATACTTCCATTCGACACCTAGTGCTCATCAGATGCTTAGCATCTTTTAAGGAAATCCTGTGAGATTTAAATATCTCCAAATAATAAAATGTTAGTAGCATGATTTAAATATCTCCAAATTAATAAAATACTAGTTTGAACCACTAAAAAGACTCTTTAAAAGCTTTTAATAAAAAAGCAAGTTGACTAGAGGTAAAATCCAAAGTTTAATTACTACCTTCAAAGAAGAAAGAAAGTGAAATGAGTTTATACGAAGTTATTTAATTAGCATCTCTTAAGGTTAAATCTTTTATTTATTTTATTTTATTATTTTTTTAAGATTTTATTTATTTGCGAGAGAGAGAATGAGAGACAGAGAACATGAGAGGGAGGAGGGTCAGAGGGAGAAGCAGACTCCCTGCTGAGCAGGGAGCCCGATGTGGGACTCGATCCCAGGACTCCAGGATCATGACCTGAGCCGAAGGCAGTTGCTAAACCAACTGAGCCACCCAGGCGCCCTAAATCTTTTATTTTTTTAAAGATTTTATTTTTAAGTAATCTATATACCCAGTGTGAGGCTCAAACCCATAACCCAAGATCAAGAACCATATACTCCACTGATGGAACCAGCGAGGCATCCCAACGCTAAATCTTTTATTTATTTATTTTTAAGATTTTATTTATTTATTTGACAGAGAGAGACACAGCGAGAGAGGGAACACAAGCAGGGGGAGTGGCAGAGGGAGAAGCAGGCTTCCCACCAAGCAGGGAGCCCGATGCGGGGCTCGATCCC
>NW_028029954.1:0-584 GCF_054177405.1 Leptonychotes weddellii
ATGAGGTATGTATGATCAGTTCCGTTTTATGTACGGCTGAGCTCCTATTCAAACTGAGGAATGTTGTTCAACTGCTCAGAAGAGCTCTGTGGCTGGGCGGCAGGGAGAATTAAATTGGACTTTGAGTCTAGACAATGAATGAAGGGTACATGTTCTCTGCTGCTTTCCTCAAAGTGTCTATCACCTGAGAGCTGCTTGGTGGCCTTAGGAAATGAGCTTTTGATGCACCTGTAAAGGATAGAGGTCACCCTGTGGGAACGTAGGGTAGTGTTGGGCAGAGTCTGCCCTGCTGTCCCAGTCCCTACCTAATGAATGCAGGTGTTAGCACAAGCCCCAGGCAACGGATCAAGCAGCCACACACCTAATGTGCTGCTGTGTGCATGGAATTTCTGGACACTTTCTGGGTTTTCAGCTGCTGCCTCAGCTTAAAGGCAGCACTGCTGGATGCATGATTTTTGAATATAGAACATGATAAAATAGTCTTACGCGATGTTTACAGCTTATGTAGTACTGTAGCTGTTTCTACTGGGATTCTTTTTTTCTTGGGTATATCCTTCATGATGCTGAAGATCTGAGCTGGCCAT
>NW_028029955.1:0-584 GCF_054177405.1 Leptonychotes weddellii
TTTCTCTCTGCAGTGCTATCGATGTCTGCCTTATATATTTAGGTCCTCGAATGTTGGGTCTGTAATATATTGTCTTGATAATATGATCCTTTTTTCATTGTGTAATAGACAGAATAAAGATTTTTAGATCTATTCATACTGTTACATATATGAACTTTATTCATTTTAAAGGCTGAGGTGTATGTCATTTTATAAATCTATCTACTCAACTCTTCATTGTCTTTGGGTTATTTGCAATTTGGGGGCTATTTCAAATGAAGCTGTTACAAACATTCAGGTGTATGACTTTGTATGAACCTATGCTTTCATTTCTTTTTAAAAATTAAAGAGTGGATATGCTATTTTATATTCATACTAGCAGTGTATGAGAGTTCTTCATGGGTTTTTGCTTGTTGAGTTGATGAACTCTACTAAAATTGCTTTAGTAATAGTTGCTGAACTCCAGAAAAATACTAAAATCCATTATTTTATTTTATTTTATTTTTATTTTTTTTTAAAGATTTTATTTATTTATTTGAGACAGAGAGAATGAGAGAGAGAGAGCACATGAGAGGGGGGAGGGTCAGAGGGAGAAGCAGGCTCCC
>NW_028029956.1:0-584 GCF_054177405.1 Leptonychotes weddellii
TGTTGAGTACCTACTATGTGCCAAGCACCGTGTCGGACATTTTATTTCTTTTTTTGAGACTTTATTTATTTATTTATTTGAGAGAGAGAGAAAGAGTGAAAGAGAGAGAGAGCAGGGGGATAGTGGCCCTGAGCAGGGAGCCCGATGTGGGGCTCGATCCCAGGACTCTGGGATCATGACCTGAGCCGAAGGCAGATGCTTAACTGACTGAGCCACCCGGGCATGCCGGACACTTTATTTCAATCTCTACTCTGGAAGTATCATGTTCTAGAACGTCTTTACTGTGCCATTAACATCAGAAGAGTGAGACAGTACAGTCCATGACTGGAGGAGGAAACACAGGCATGAATCCCAGAAATAAGGACAGGACGGCCCCCTGGCAAGTTGCCTCTTGTAATCCCAACAGCATCCTCATCAGGTCCCTCAGGTCCTGTTGGCCCGACCTCCAAACACACCCTGACGCTAGCCTGACTCCCACCCCCTGCCCCCACCCAAGTCCAGGCCGCCATCATTTTGTGTCTGGAGCGTTGCGTTGACCTCTGGCGTCTGCTTTGCTCTCGTCTCACTAAAATACTATTTCCTCA
>NW_028029957.1:0-584 GCF_054177405.1 Leptonychotes weddellii
GTTAATTTTTATTTCTGGGAGGCAGGGCTGGAGGGCTTTCTTCCCCCTTTATTTCTTCTGCTTTTCTTTGTTTTCCAGATTTTGTGTAATGAGCCTAAATTGCTTCTTGGTGAGCTTTGTTACATTTCTAATGCTGGAGAATATACACAGAGCTTGTAGGAGTATAATAATTAGGACCATGGTCTTTGGGGATATGAGCATGGGTTTGAGGCCCGGCTGGGCTACGCCCCAGCTGTGACCTTGGCAAGGACGCTCTGAGCCTGTTTCCTCATCTGTGGCCTGGAGGCAAGGCACCCGCCTCAGAGGGCGGCTTCGAGGGAACAGGCCAGGCCTGAAACAGACTCGTTCAGTGGAGCGGCTTACCTTTATTATCGTAGTCACGGTTAATATTTAAAAAGCATTGATGTCAGTAAAAATAGTATTAACGCACGATTGCCGATATTAATAAAGATTCATGCTAATACGCACTGATATTAAAGATGTGTTCACACGTGAGATGGAATGGTTTCGTGTTCTGGGGGGCTGCACGGGTCCGCCTGGGGCACACAGCAGGAACGGAAGAGCAGGGGGGAGCACGCAGCCCT
>NW_028029958.1:0-584 GCF_054177405.1 Leptonychotes weddellii
TTTTTTTAATAGACAAACACTATTTTTCTTAACTGGCAGATATATGTGGCTTATAGAAACACCAAGAGATTACTTTCAATGGAGTACTTTTACTTTAGTACTTTTACTAGTATGTGACTTAATTGTATTTAACCCTGAATTTTATAATTAGAGAGTATCTGCTAGCTTTCTGTCATTAGAATCATTACAATTTGTGTCTCTTGTCACCAGGAGGCTGTTATAATGGAGAGAGAATTTGTGAGGGTATGAATGCACTTGAAGACGTTAAAGAAGGAAGAAGTAATCTAAGAGCTATTTTGAAAGAGAAAATAAGACTAAATTTTAACACAAGATAGTGGTCCCGGGGCACAGAAAGTTCAGGTCAGGGGCCCATTAAAAAGATAAGGGAATGATTTTAAGCCTCAGGAAAAAAGTCTGTTTAGAGGAAAAGATTAATTACATAGCAGCATGTTGATTTTGAGGCAACAGTAGGTAGGGTACTCTGATAACCAGAGTGTGTACAATATACCACTGTGAGGAAGACAGCACTGAGTGTCAGAAGCAAATATACAAATCCAGTAACAAAGCAGAGGTGAGGGACATGA
>NW_028029959.1:0-584 GCF_054177405.1 Leptonychotes weddellii
GAAGGCAGTCGCCCAACCAACTGAGCCACCCAGGCACCCAATATTTGTCCTTTTGACCTTGCAATTTAGCATTACAATATTATTCAATGATGACATAATGTCAAATACAGTTGCCCCTTGAGCAACACAGAAGGGTTAAGGGTGCCAACCCGCATGCAGTCAAAAATCCATATATAAGTTTTGACTCCCCCAAAACTGAACTACCAATAGTCTCCTCTTGACTGTAAGCCTTACTGATAACATAAACACTCAAATAACACATTTTGTATGTTATACATATTTTATACTGTATTCTTACAATAAAGCAAACTAAAGAAAAGAAAATGTTATGAAGAAAACCATAAGGAAGAGAAAATACATTTACAGCACTGAACTGTAAAAAATCTGTGTATAAGTGAACCAGCACATTTCAAATGGTCAACAATACACAGGGTTTATTGACTCTTTTCCTATTGCTGAATATGTCTGTTGTGGTTCTAATATTTGACTTTAGATTAGTATATTTTTGCATTGTATGTTTTATGTAACATTGTACCCTTAGAATAGATTCCTAGAGGTGTTACTACTGAAAGCAAGGAGTATGA
>NW_028029960.1:0-584 GCF_054177405.1 Leptonychotes weddellii
CTAGCCACAATAGTGAAATTACTTTTCTGTAATTTGTGGGAAATGGTGTAATATAACAAGCCAATCAGAGTTGGATTGGAATCAAGACTAATGCTGAATAATACTACCATGGGGAAGTCTCTTAAGCAACCTAAACTCTAAATTCCACATCCTTAATATCTATCTTACAAGGTTATTGTGTGGTTTAAGAGCAATGACTATATATAGTGAATACCATGGGCTGTATCACAGAAGTACTCATGAGTGATGACTATTGTTAACATTGATAAACCCATGAAAGAGTCATATCTTTCAGCCTCTATATTTTTGCCTATGTTACTGTTGCATAGAAAGGAACTCCCAGTTGCTGTTTCCCTAAATCTGATCCACTATTAATCTTAATTCAAATGCCTTCTTTCCTCATCAGCTGATCTCTAAATCCCTCCTATGAAAAATCTCTTCTAAAACCCTATGGCGTTTTATTGGTACTTCTCTTTTACACCTGCTTTTTACATTGTTTTGTGTTTATGTTAGCTCCATTATTGGATTGAAAGATTCTGCAGAGCTGATCTGTGTCTAGTTCATCTTTTTATCTTATATTTCCA
>NW_028029961.1:0-584 GCF_054177405.1 Leptonychotes weddellii
GCTTAACCGACTGAGCTACCCAGGTGCCCCTCTAAGTGCCCAATTTGGTTTTATTGGATACTTCAAAATATTCTAAAATGAGCATTAATACTAGCAAAATGGTAAGGAAAGCACTGATAATAAATTGTTTTATTCAAGGTAGAGATGGAATAGGCAGAAAGCACAAAAGGTCCAATAAAATCATTACTGATGAATTTATTCAGCATTTTCTACGAATGCTACCCCTTCTTTATAAAAAACTCTTGTCAGCCTTCCTAAGAGTATCTGCAGTGAAGCAATAATGGCTTCCAAACACTCTATCTTGACACAAAGAAGTTAACTTTGATACAAAGTTAACACCTCATAAGACAGTTAAAGTTTATACCATTAAGAGAATAAAATGTTCGGGGCGCCTGGGTGGCTCAGTTGGTTAAGCGACTGCCTTCGGCTCAGGTCATGGTCCCGGAGTCCCGGGATCGAGTCCCGCATCGGGCTCCCTGCTCGGCAGGGAGTCTGCTTCTCCCTCTGACCCTCTCCCCTCTCATGCTGTTTCTCTCTCTCTCTCTCTCTCTCAAATAAATAAAATCTTAAAAAAAAAAAAAAAA
>NW_028029962.1:0-584 GCF_054177405.1 Leptonychotes weddellii
ATAGAGGCACGTGGGGAACTAACACTCGAGAAAGAGTGTTAAGGTGGAAAGGTCTAGAAAGGTCTAGAAAGGTGCAGAGTGTTCGAGTCACGGGGCAGTCTCTCAGTGGAAAAAGGAAAAGGTGGTACATCCCAGCAGGTGGAAATCAGGGATGGGAAGGAGCCGGAATATGCGGAGTTCCAAGGACTAACAAAGAGGTTACAAGGAGACCAACAGGAGGGCCATGACACAGAAGCGCTACATGCCACAAGGACAGGCAGGGAATCCTTTGGGGACAGAGACCCTGAAATGGCCCTGGCATTCCATAGAACACTCACAATACATGAGGCTGGTTCCTAAAGAGATACCCCAGCAGTGGCTCCGTCTCTCTGCAAATGCACCCAGTTAGGAATGAAACGCCTCCCCGGGGAAGGGGGGAGGGTAAAGTACCCTGGGAATTCCTGGGGTGATGGACTTTTTCATATTGGACTGCACTCTTACTTTATTTGCTTTTCTCCTAACCGAACAGGGTTCATCCTAGAGGGGAAAATGAATCTGCAAGGTTCCCATCCTAACATGCCTCCAGATATGGGCTGCAATTCGCC
>NW_028029963.1:0-584 GCF_054177405.1 Leptonychotes weddellii
AGGCTGAACTTTGGTACAAAAAGACAAGAAGCCCTGGGGATCAAGAAGAATCTGATTTCTAGCATCACCACATTATTAGATTCAAATGGCTACTTTTCAACAAAAATCAAAAGACATATGAAGAAACAGGAAAGTATGGCCCATTCAAAGGGAAAAAATCAGCAGAAACTGTCTGAAAAAAGACCTGATGGTGGATCTACTAGACAAAGACTTTAAAACAGCTTTCAGCTGCTCAGAGAACTAAAGTAATACATGGAGAAAGTCAAGAAAACAATGTATGAACACATTGAAAATATCAATAAAGATAAAAAACTTAAAAAGAAACCCAAAAAATTCTGGAGCTGAAAAATACAATAACTGAAATGAAAAATTTATTAGTGTGATTTAGAAACAGATTTGAACAGGAAGGAGAAGGAGTCAGTGAACTTGAATCTTGGACAATGGAAATTATTGGGTCTGAGGAACAGAGCATAAGGGACCTGTGGGACATCATCAGGCTGACCAACTTACGCATTGTGGGAGTCCCAGAAGGACCAGAGAGAAAGGGGCAGAGCAAATATTTGAAGAATTAATAGCTGAAAACT
>NW_028029964.1:0-10414 GCF_054177405.1 Leptonychotes weddellii
TTGAATCTCAGATCCGTACCTCTGAAACAAATAATGCAATATATGTTAAGGAAAAAAAAAGAAGAAGGTAGCAGGAGGGGAAGAATGAAGTGGGGGAATTCGGAGGGGTAGACAAACCATGAGAGACGATGGACTCTGAAAAACAAACTGAGGGTTCTAGAGGGGAGGGGGGTGGGAGGATGGGTTAGCCTGGTAATGGATATTGAGGAGGGCACATTCTGCATGGAGCACTGGGTGTTATGCACAAACAAGGAATCATGGAACACTACATCTAAAACTAATGATGTAATGTATGGGGATTAACATAAGAATAAAAAAAAGTAAGGCATCCTAATGCACAGAGACAGTTTATCATTTTCATATTTGAATTGTATACATGTTTAAAACTTGCATCTTTAGGCACAAAACTTACAGAATAATTGTTTTAATGGAAATCTTTTTCTCAGTGGCCTTAGGGCATCATTGGAAATGCTAATTATGCTGACTTAGAGTAGGCTTATTTTTATATATTGTCATTGGCTTTTGGGATAAATAACTCCTTGTTACTATGCTTTTCTAGTTCTCCATTTCTGCTTTATTATTATTGGTGTGTCTTACTGACTTGGCATTGTTTTATCTAGACTCCTGTAAGTGAGGGTCTGAGGATGGGTCTGCTCTGCATGGACATTATGACTAGCCCTAAATCCTTAAATGAAGATACCTATACTTGCCTCCTCCCCCAAGTTCTCAAAGGGACACTCCCCAGGGTGTGTGCTGCATGAGAGTTGGAAGGGGTACCTTTCCAGAGTGTCTGCTTCCGTGGTCACACTCCTCTGCTCAAAGGCACGTCTCCCAGTGCCCTCAAGAAAAGTTGCACCTTCACCTGCCCAAATCCTATCACAGTGCATCACCCCTAGGCTTTGAAAATCCTCCTGCACTCTAGACGAAGGGATTAGTAAAGCAGCCTGGTGCTAAGCCATGCAGCCAAGGATCTCCATGGGGCTCTGGGTGTTCCTGTGGAGAATAAAGCTCGCCCACGGGATGATGTTGACTGTAGACGAGTCAGAGCCAGTAACGGTTCCTCACGCTGGCCAGCCCCCTTGGATTAACTGAGGTTTGCCCAGGATTATCAGAAAATGTGAAGACACATTGCTGGAATGCATGAATAGAAACATGAAGTGCTATCTTTCATTGTGGTGCACTTAATCCAGTTAAGTTAGTGTGCTCGGCAAAATCACCAAATCATCGTGAAATAATGATCCCAAGTACGACCAGTCTTTATTTTTTTATATATCCAGTATTCTACACCCTATTCACAGAAGACACTCTGTTATAAACTGAGGCTGAAACATTGTTGATGTCACCTGAAAAACGAGGGGATTTGGTTTTCTAAAGTCCTTTTAAGGTCTGCATGACTAGACTGGAAGGTCAGTGAAGATCAGGGGCCTGGACTACGAGGTGCAGGAGAGCAGAGAGTGCATTTCCCTCTTTGGTGGTTCTGTTCTCAGTGCCTTGCACCGTCTCTGGTACAAAATAAATTCTTGATAAATACTTGATGAATAAATTGATGCATAAACAGTAAGCACGTATGTACATTTCAGTGGGTTGAAGTTTCTGGACTTTTCAGCTGGCTAAATGGGATATTATGTAGTTGAATGTAACTTTAAAAATTAAATGTAGAAATGTAAGATAATTTTTAAAGAATATAAATTACCTCAAAAGGTGGTAATTAAGCTAAGGTTTTATAATCTGAATTTCGGAATTTGAGGTACTTTTCATGGTTTGCAAATGTTTTGTCTATTGGGGTTTACTGAAAACACTCATGAATTTACACTTGGTTGGATTCAGGATTGAAGACAGGATGTTCCTGGGATGGGGAGGGGGTGGGGATGACTGTCGGGTCCCTGTCCTTACAGTTGTGAGGACAGTGTTTCCGGCTGGCCTAGACGCTCACGCTGTAGTAAGTGTGTACACCTAGAATTTAAATTTTTATAGGTAATAATTTTTAAAATATCTGATGGTGCTTCGTTCTCTAATTGAGCTTTTCACCTTGGGCATTAATAACTAATCTTTGATATTTTTTACTACTTGAATACTCATGATCTGGGTGCTTTGTAATCTATTATAACAGCTTTTAATTTCTACGAGCAATGCTGATGAAAAAAATGTCATTTTGATTATAAATTGAAAATATTTTTTCATTTGAGTTCATATTTTCTTTTTCAGCCATCTTGGGTGATTTTGTCCGTACAGTGTGGAGCTCTTCTGCCGTATCCTTTTTGGGGAAGGGAGGAGGGAATCTGGGTTTAAGACTGACACGGTAACCAAGTGGATTCATTAGTTAGGACAGTTTGTGTGTGTGCATTCTCTGTCCCTACTGTTTTCCATTTTGTATCAGGTTTGATGTACTTGATCCTTGTCATCACCCCTGGAGGGAGGGGCACCAGCTGTGGGGGAGCATCTCTGGGCTGGAACTTGGGGGCACGAGCCCTAGTTCTGGGACTGGGCTTTATGATCTCAGGCAGTTCGCTTCTCTGGACCTCAGTTTTCTTGTCTCTGGAATAGACCATTTTTTTGATGTCCAGTTAGGTGGAATATTTCTAAAATTGTAAGTCTACCTGAACCAAATCATGAGTTACTTGAAGAATAGATAGGGGAAGAGAACAGCAGAACATTTTTAGTTTCATGTATTGTTACTTATGATTACCTTGGATTAAAGGTTTGTTTAATAGGTGTTGACACCTGCTGTGGGCTGGGTACTAAAACCAGAGGGGTCACAGAGATTTCATTGCTGCCCTCAAGGAGCGCCCTTGCTCCCCCCATGCCCGGGTCCCTCGCCTCATTTCTTGAGTGTGGCTCGGTGCACAGTCCTCCCCGCCTTGTGTGAGCTGTCAGGCTGCGGTTAGTGCCCGGAGCCTCCCGGCTTCTGTCTCCCTCTGCCAGCATCAGGCTGCGGTTAGTGCCCGGAGCCTCCCGGCTTCTGTCTCCCTCTGCCAGCGTCAGGCTGCGGTTAGTGCCCGGAGCCTCCCGGCTTCTGTCTCCCTCTGCCAGCGTCAGGCTGCGCTGGAGAGTCCTCCACGCATAACCTGCTTGTGGAAGTCACTTCTCGTAAGGGGACCTGGTGCCACACCATGGTGTTAAAATTGCAGCCTCCGGCAGAGATGATGTCCTTCCTCTATTTTGTTTTGCCCCTGTGCTAGGCAGTTCCTGTGAATGCATTTTTACTTATTGAACTGATGGAGATGGAGGGAATCTTTTTATATTAAATATTTATAGGTGGCCTCAAATAAACAGAAAACATCCCTTTGTAAGCAGTTCTTGGAGGATGTGCAGAACTTAGCATCTCCAACTCAAAAGTTCTAAGATTCCTCATAATTTGAAGAGTTAGAGGAAATCCGTTCCTGTTTTGTTTTAGTTTTCGTTCTTTTGGTTTCTTGGGAGTTGTAGTCTTTATAATCCCAGGGTGGAAAAAGCCTGGGAGAGAGAGGGGTAATTTTGAGGATGAGAGGTTAGTTCTTCCTGCTCTGGATCATTTATTCTCCGTACAAGATGCCTTAAGAAGCTGTCACTCCCCTGGCGTTCATATTCGCCTGTTCCAGAGCAGCTTGAAGGGACATAAAGGGAAGCCTGCAGACTGTTGGACAACACTAGATTTGCCTTTGTTCATGTTTCCCCAAGTCTTTGGAAGTAGAAAGTCCTTGAGGTAAAGGTAGGAGGATGGAAACTGATCATGGATAGCGGGCCTGAGGGCATGATGATGGGTCTGCAGAGCGTATTGCAGTCAGACAGGCTCCCGCCTTTCTAAGGTTTCTCAGCAGGGCTGTGTAAGAGACTCCCAGATGGCAGTGGAATTTTCAGTCTGATCTGTTTTTCTTAATTCACTTATCTCAGTGGGTATACTTTTCTCCTGTAGGGAGAACAAAGTCATACTTTAACCCATTTTGAATTGTAGACACTCCAAATTCTTCAAAAAGTCATTGTGTTTGAGTAGAGTGCAGGCACCTAGAGGTCATTTCTGCTTGCGTAGACACATATGCCCGGTGTCTGGCACACAGTAAGCTCTCTCAAGTGAATTTTATCTTGAATGAATTTTAAAAATCAGAAAACTGAAGCTCAGAGTTGGTCTTGCCTACATTCATGAAGTTAGTGGTAATAAGACTAGAACGCAGGTTCTTTTATGAAAGATTCTCTGCCAAACCACAGAAGTTCCATTAATGTTTCCTTCTAAAATAAACCCGAGACTTTTCATCTGCATTTAAAATAATGGCTGTGCCGTATGTGTGTATAAATATGTATCCATGTGTGTTTTTGTGTGTGTGTGTGTGTGTGTGTGTGTAGTGAGCTAGCTCTCAGAGGTCAGAGGTTTTCCCCGTGAGTGTGCAGTGCCCAGGTTATTGAAACGATGTCCTTGGAGATGCTGGATCAGAAAGTGTGCTTCACACACCTCCCCGTTCTTTCTGTGCTGTCCGCTGCCCCTTCCTCCTCCAGTCTGCCCCGTCTCACTCTGGTCAGCCTGCCTCTTTCCTGCGTGGTTCCAGTGGGAGGGAGAGGGTGGGTCACGTCCACATGGGCAAAGAGGATGTTTTAGTGAAATGCAGGTTGCACTAATCTCATTTAATTGGAATCTTAATAACTTTCAAACAGAGTAAATGGTTTTTCTCCAGAGTCATGTCAGATTTTTTTTGGAATCACTGCCTGCCTCTCCCAGGTAAGCATGGTTATAAGCTGTCTGGTGGTGTTCACACGTAACAGTTCTGCGCTTTTAGAACATTGGGTTTATGACCTGTTGGTAAACCAGTTTTAAAGAAGCTCTTTACTAAACTGCATATTTGGTGTGACCTTATGACACATTTATGATTATTTAAATACTCATATTTAGTCTTAAGATACAAAGTTTTAACGGGTGAAAATGGTCTTTCTAATCTAAAGGGTTACAAAGATACAGAATTTGAATATGAAAAACTAGAAAAAATGAAATTAAGATGACAAGAAAAATTCAGTCATAAAGGCAAAGAATTATTTTAATAAAGGGCTCATTTAGATCAATAAGAAAAATAAAACGCAGTAGATAAGGCAGAGAAATGAACTCACAACTTTCTATAAAGAGGAATTACAAAACAAGTGTGACAGAACATTGGACACACTTTATTATCCAAGATGTGAACATTTTCACAGCGCTGAGATGAGCCTTTCCACTCGAGCTTGTGACCGAGCGTCCGGCACTGGCGCCCGCCGCAGACATGCTCCCCTCCCTGCCGGCGCGAGCTCAGGTCCGTGCAGCTGTTGTCTACAAAAGTTGCTGAATCAAGGGCCCTAAGATACTCCTTTTCTTTTCCCCTGCAGTTCTCTTATGTTTAGAAAGTTATCCCGAACTGGTAGAAATAAGGGTAGATTGATGGATAAAGGTGTTTAGCAGAGCATTATGTAGACTAGGGTAAAATTGGAAAAAAAAAAATCAGATCCTCCTGTGTTTGGAAATGGTTCAGAAACCTCTTCTGTGCACTTACATGATAGCCTAACTACGGAACCAGGTTTGAATTCTGCTCTTTGAAAATATGGAAAGAGATGGGAAAGGCTTTCAGTGGGGAAAGAGGCAGGTCATTAACAGTGTGTGCAGTGTTAAGAGTAACCAAGTAAAATATAGGAGAAATAGCCGAAAGGGGGGACCAAAATGTCAGCAGTGGGGATTCTAAGTAGTGGGAAAGTGAATAGTATTTTTAAATTGTATTTGTCCCCTGCACCGCCAGCTAGTAAACCCTCAAACTATAAAAAACCATTATAACAAATCCAGCGGGTGTTGTTTGAACTCAGTTGGAAATTGCACAGGGCAGTGTGTTGAGCATGAGGACGGGAAAAGGTGCGTTGACAGTGCTGCCTTGCGGATCCGCTCCCACGGTGACCCTGGCGAGGAGCAGCGTGGCCCCGTCCCTGTGGCAGCCTTGAGGAAAGGGCGTGTGGGGGGCGTTGGGTGAGCTGGGAGTCCTGTCCCTGTGACGGGGAGTCATGGAGCCAGGTGACGCTCTCTCCCAGTGGCCACCTCGTCTCCCCTCCACCCCTCCACCCTTCCCTGACCACACAGCAGGCAGGCTCAGAGAGGGCTACTTTGTTTGTATCTCTTGTGGATTCCTGAAGTTCTTTAAAATTATAAAATTCTTTTTGTTTTTGTTTCATTCATTTAATAGGGACCCTTGAAATCTTAGCTTTTTTTTTTGTCTTTTAAGAACAGGAGTTCTGTTGATACTTGTATTTTTCACTGTTTTTCACATCTGTGCTGTAAATGTATATAATGATAATGATCTTTGAAGTGGGCCAAAATGGGAACCTTTTAATGATGGGTTCTGTGGCTCTGTATGACTTTTATTCCCTTATACTTCTCTGTATGTTCCAAACGTACAATAAATATCAGAAAAGTTTTAAAAATGAAGACATTATTATTATTCCTTAATGTATAAACACATGTATTTTGGCTAAAATGTGAGTTTTGCATTTAATTATATTTTCATTTATTGGATTTGTGGGTTCAGAGATATGGAGCCCACTATCCAGAGGGTTCAGGTTGAATGAGAGAAAGAGGAAGAAGCCGGGGTAGGGAGTCCCGAGGTATTTTCAGGGACTGAGGTGACAGTGACACGGTGTTTGGAGACCTGACTTGGGGAAATAAGAAAATCAGAAATATGTGCGTATAAGATGATTTCAGGGTTCTAAATTTGGTAATCAGACATCCTTAAATATTAACTGAATTTAGCATTAGAGAACACTTTTAGTCTTAGAAAAAACCAATAGTTACATTTAACAAAGGTTGTAATAAATGTACCAGATTATTATTTGTAAATGCTCCAGTCTCTGCCATCATTATTATTATGTCAAGCTTATGGTAACACACACCACCTGCTGTGTGCTGTGCTAAATCCCGTGGCCCCGATGTCAGTGTGTGAGTTCACAAGAACAGGCCCGAGTGTGGACGGCAGAGTCAGGGAAGCCTGTGGGGAGGGGAGAGGTCAGACCTGAGGGGCCTGAAAGAGTGGGCAGAATTAGAGCAAAAATGGGGAAGGCGGGGTGTGTTTGTGGTAGAGCCACATGGAAGGAGAGAGGAGGAGGGCGCCGGGGAACAAAACATGTTCTCGAGATGCAGGGGGGTGGATGGTGGGGAACACAGGAACTGAAACCAGGTGTTGGAGTTTGAGCTCCCTAAAGTAGCTGGTAGGATGCTTCTTTCCTTTTTTCTTATATATTTAATTTTGCATTACACAATTTACATTAGGACATTTAGAAAACACAGGAAAGCAAACAAATTTAAAATCCTTGCAGTCCCATAGGTGCAACCCGTCTGGGAGCAGTAGCAGGACACAGGGGCGGGGCAGGGATGGGAGTTAGGGCCGTAGGGAAGGGCGTGGTCTTGGACTCGAGGCAGAGGTTTGGATTTGGGATGGCGCTGTGCACACAAGGCCCAGACAGGAAGCAGCAGGACTTGGTGACTTGGGCACACTCGGGACGAAGGAGGAGAAGGCAGCGCCCACAGTGCTTCTCTGCACCAAGTCCTGCAGAAGCTGCCTCCACGGTAGTGAATCATGAGTCCTGGGCGATGTCCTCCATCAGAGCAGGAGGCTGGGGGAAATGCTAGCTAGCATCACTCCTGGAGATGGGAAACGGGAGCCTGGCTTCTCAGGGAAGATGGTGAAGTCGGTTTGAAACACGTTGAGTTTGGGGTGTTGATCAGCTACCCAGATGGGGGGCTGTGGAGATGCGGCATGAAGGGCAGAGAATTAGCTTCTTGTAGAAGAAGGTAGAAAGGCACATAACCAGGAAGAGAGTCTTGGGTTGCGTGCAGTGAAGATTTGGGAAGAAGAGAGACTTGAGCATAAATAGAGGTGGTGCTGGAGGAGTAGGGTATTGTTTTTCGAAATCAAGGATGAAATCAGATGCAACTAGTTTTTATTGCTGGAAAGGAGCAGCACCCCAGGTAAAGGTCTGGAGCACTACTTTGTGGCAGGTAGTTGTGCATAGCTTCGTGTGTCCCCTCAGTCCTGCCTGTGACCCGGGAGAGGAGGAGGGCAAGGGTGCTGGACAGGGACACAGGACTGCCGATTGGCCTGGGGGCCATCATGCCGCCTTAGGGGTCCATGTGGATCTCAGGTTCTGGGCTGAGCAGACGCAGGTGTAGTCAGCAGAGGGGTGGGGAGGGGGAGAATGGAGAGCCCGTGGAAAAGGTACCAACTAGGTGGTAGAGAGCACAGGCAGAGGTGAGCAGGTGTCCCTTGGTCGTGTGGTCTGGGAAGTGGCCCAGCCTGTAGTTTTATGTAGGTGCGAAACTCACTGTGGGCAATGGCTGGGTCCATGGTGGACAGAAAAGTTAATTTACAAGGACCTTTGACAGTGTCTTTATATCCTTTTAGCAAATTCATTAGGTAATAAAAACTGGAATCCAGAATCAGAATGGTCTTTATGGATCACTTAGTACACCGTTCATCACTGAGGATGATGAACTGGAATCCCGAATGTGTCATGGGATCACATAATAAAAAGCTGTGCTTTTGAGTTCATGAAGATTGATCAGATAAGGATGGACAAGATTTTACTTGATAGTTTTTCATGTGCCCAAACCCTGGTTAAGAAAAGTGCACTGGGGACACTAATATTTTGTGGTTGCTAAAAAGTATTAATGTCAGTTTTAAGATGTGTTAACAGACAACATGCACGGTGTGCGTGCAGCAAAGGGACTTCGGTGCGACAGATACCTAATGAGCACTTCTTTCGTGACAGGAGCAATGCCCAGGGGTACAAATCAATTTAGATAGGCTGTCTTCCCCTCAGTAAACGTACATTCTAGAAGGGAGACAGACCCATGAATAAAGTGCACGTTGTAGTGCACACAGAGGTAAAGGAGGGTGTGAGGAGGGAGCCATCGGATGGTTGATCTGCACCAGGTGGCGGCTCTTTGGGTGTCTGTACCTTTTCCTGAACACTGGAGCACTTGCATGTGCACACATGCGCACGCCAGGCAGGACCCCGCCCTGACGAGAGGACTGTTGCTTGGTGGCTCTCAGCGGCCTTCTGTCTTTTCCCCGTCAGGGTGTTGATGCAAGCTGGAGCTCTGTTGGAGTCTTCCAGAGCTCTCCCAGGGAGAGGTAGGGAAGGGAGCTTGTGCCAGGGGGAGCTGAGCAGCACAGACACCATCTGCCTTCTCCTGACCCGGTATTGATGCAGGCGGGGGCCCCGTTGTAACACGCTGGGTAGGTTTCCGGGGATAGGTCAAGAGTCTGATGGAGAGCCTGGCCAGGTCGTAATTTAAATCTTGAAGACTAAAAGGAAAAGCCCTTTCCATTCCGTATCTCAATCGACAAGTATTTCTTGACTGCCTACCCATGTGCCTTGCACTGTGCTAGGTACTGTGAGCGAGACCCCCATCTTTAATCAGGACGGCTGTAGTTTCTAATCAGGGTGGGACAAGGAAATACTCAGGGGGGGCTAGAACCAAGGAGCGTCCTACTTGTGTGAGACCTCCCGAGAAGGGCGGCTGTTCCTGATCACTGTGAAGGAAGCTCTTATTCAGTGCGGGCCGTGGCTGAGATGACCGTCCTCCTCTCCATGTTCTTTGAGGAGAGCGGAGTGGGGACAGTCAGCCTGCAGTTCACTGGAGCGTGACCGGCCTGTAGATGCCTGTGTAGCTTGCTGTGGGAGTCCAGGGGCAATGGTAGGGGAGCGGGAGTCGAGGGTGGGTAAGGCGTGGAGCCAGAGCGCCCCGCAGACATGGTGTGGTTGAGACACAGATGTGGGCGCGGCACCGGGGGGTCGGCAGCCACACGGTCAGGATGGTCTGACCCGCCACTGAAGCAGTTGGGTTTGGTCTTCAGGTCTCGAGGTCACATCCAGGCTCTGTTAGCCAAGATGATGAGATGGGCAGTTTACGAAGATTGCTTTCTTTAAAAGAAAAAAAAAAAAAAGGAAGACACTTTTCCCCAGTTATAAAATTAACGCTCTTGAAAATTTGGAAAATACAGAAAAGTATAAAAATGAAAACAGAATGTCCCCATAATTCCATCACCACTACATAACTATTAACATTTTGGTGTGGAAAGAGCATTCTTAGTTATTAATTATGCTGACACAGATTCATTAAATGAGCTGGTGTGGATGTTTGAAGCCATTTAACCCAGACACGCATCGAGGAAGAATCTGGTTCATGGAAGTTCTCTGAGTTGCCAGGAGCTACTTTTGGAGACCGTGTATCCGTTCTGGGTCTCCCTCTCTCCCAACCGATGTTCTTTCCGCAGCAATACACTTCTCCCTGTTGAGACCCAGGCCTGTGACGCAGGCCGGGGAGGGCCGCGGAGTAGGCCCGCTGCGGTCAGTTCACCTGGGGCTGCACGTAACTGATGAGTAGCCCCGGCGCTCCAAAGAAGGCACATCGAGGTTATGTTTCTTTAATTTCGTTTTT
>NW_028029965.1:0-584 GCF_054177405.1 Leptonychotes weddellii
GATAGACCAACAGGACTACAGAGAACTCATTGTTGATATAGATTCAAAGTTTCTGAGACTTTAGATGACTCCCTGTTCTACACTTAAGCTTACTTATCATCACACTTGGATAAAAGGTGTGCCCATTATTAGGTAATTAAGTGGCGTATTTTGCTGAAAGCAATCCTAAAAGCTGTCCTAGGGATCTAACATTTAGATCAAGTAAAATCCCAGCTGATCAAAGCAACAGTCATTAAGGGGTCTTGATATTGAACTCTGACCAAGCAAGGGGTCATTTAATCAAGGCTTAAATGTCTGATTTTCTAAATGATACCATCTGAAATTGATCTTCCTCTGCAAATCAGCCAGGTGGAGGGGCGGAGAGAAGTGTTCGTCAAAATACTGTGGGCTGCCTTCTAATCGATGGAAAGAAACTAAAATTTAAATGAGAGTCTTCTAAATTCCACTAACTTTGCCAACTGATTTTATAAACTTTATCCCATGGTGGCATTGGCGTCAATACTTTCATTTTAAAGGTGCATAAACTTAAAATCAAAGAAGTGATGTCACTCATTCAGGTTCACACCACTGTTACATGGCAAACC
>NW_028029966.1:0-584 GCF_054177405.1 Leptonychotes weddellii
GGGGCTCTTTCCAAGACATGTCCATCTTCACTGAAAGAATGCTATGCTCCTACGGGTGTGTTGAGCAGTTGGGAACAGAACAGGGCTCGCCACCATCAGCCAGGACCCGGGCGCTTTCCACCTGCCCTAGGGCACTCCCTCTGCTGCCTTCGCCTGATGGTTATCCCCACTGCCACGAAGACCACGGTGCAGATGGAGCTCCAGAACTGGGTCCTCTGATGGCTGCATCCAAAGGCAGACAGGGCACATTTCTCCTCTCTGGCCTCATTCTAGAAGGTTCCAGGAGATTTCTTCTCACATCTCAGTGGCCAAAACATGGTCATGGGCCCAAGCCCTAGCAGCACCTGGCACCCTCTCTTGGGGGTCCAGGCTCTACCAGCAGGAGAGGGGCGGCTGGTTAGTGGATGACCTCTGGCCCCAGTACACGGCCCGTATGGCAGTGAACAGCTCAGACCCTCACCTCCTCTAGAAGGACTAGGAATTAGAGTCCAACAGGTAGCACACAGTTCTGAATCCCAAGGTATGCAAACCCAGTTATGCCTCTAAAACAAGAGCTCCTTTTCAGCCACTTAAAAAAAAAAAAA
>NW_028029967.1:0-584 GCF_054177405.1 Leptonychotes weddellii
TCTTTTGACCTCTTTTAAATTAACTGTGTAAGTTTTGTCTCTGGGAATACTCTATTTCTGCAGGCTTCTACTTTCAAATCTAGAAAATTCTGGGAGTTTTATGTGTCAGAAACAGCTCAAAAAATTCAGTATCACAATTACTAGATAAGACATTAATGGTACTTTCATCTGACATATATATATCATATTCTTTTTTTTTCTTTCTGAGTTATGGAGTTGACCAGGTTTTTCTCAGTGTTGTTTTGTGGTCACATAGGTCCTACTACCTATGAAGTAATGAAAGGATTAGATGATACTAAACTTCGTCATAGCTGATAGGGAAAGAACTTACTTGCTTAAGAAAGTATCTCATGAAGTAAAAGAAGCATCTCTTTTTATAAACTATGAAGAAATATGTGATAACTCCTGCTGGAAGAATTGATTTAAGGGGTGAAATGATCTTTTGCGTTAAGATGACTAAAACCTTGGTAGTTGTATTTTTTTTTAATTTATTTATTTATTTTTTTATTCTTATGTTAATCCCTGTACGTTACATCATTAGTTCTAGATGAAGTGTTCCATGATTCATTGTTTGTGCATAACAC
>NW_028029968.1:0-584 GCF_054177405.1 Leptonychotes weddellii
TGTGAAGGATCCAGCCCAGCCTGCCCTTGCTGCCTATGGCTCTGAGCTTTGAACGCCATCTACAAAACCCAGTCTGGCCAGCCTCCCCTTATGCCCTGCTCCTCGGCCTTCCCCTCCACCACCCATATCCACCTGCGCTCTCCTGACACAGCCTTCTCCAGTCCTTCCAGCCCGTGTTGCTCCATCCCTCCGGAGAGCCCGGAGCTCTGCGGCTCCTTCTGGCTCCTTCTGCCCGGAAGGCTTCCCCTTAAGCTTATCTAACCCTGGCTCCTATTTCTGCTCTTGAATAACCCTGTTTACAGGCTCCCAGCACCTGCCCCTTCTCCCCCTGCAGCGCTGATAACAATGACAATTAAATCATTAACTGTGTAGCTAGCTGTCTGGTGTCTGCATAACCCACCCGTCTGAAAGCCCCATGGAGACCTACCTCCTTTTGATTCCCGCTGCTTTCCCAGGGCTTAGCAGGGTCAGAACAGAGCAGGCACCTGTTACTTAATTCTTTTTTTTTTTTTAATTTTATTATGTTATGTTAGTCACCATACAATACATCATTAGTTTTTTTTTTTTTTTTTTAGATTTTATTT
>NW_028029969.1:0-584 GCF_054177405.1 Leptonychotes weddellii
CCACATCTGGCTCCTTGCTCTGCATGGAGTCTGCTTGTCCCTCTCCCTCTATTCCTCCCCCATTCTCCTGTTCTCTTTCTCTCTCATAAATAAATAAAATCTTAAAAAAAAAAAGAAGCCATTTTGATTATTTATTTTGGAGATGCCTGTTGAAGTCTTTTGCTTTGCTCTTTTTTTTCCCCACTGTATCAACTGTTTCATTGTTAAATGAATTTTAGGAATTCTGTGTATAGACGTTGTTTGTCAGAAATGCATATGTCTGTGGTGTGCCCTTTTACTCTCTTAGTTATGCCCTTTCATAAACACGCACTCTTGGGGCACCTGGGTGGCTTAGTTGGTTAAACGTCTGCCTTCCGTTCAGGTCATGATCCCAGGATCCTGGAATTGAGACCCCCATGGAATCAGTGCTTCTCCCTCTCACTCGGTCATTCCCCCTGCTTGTGCTCTCTCTTAGTCCTCTCTCTCAAATAAATAAATAAAATCTTAAAATTTTATTTATTTATTTATTTGACAGAGAGAGACACAGCGAAAGAGGGAACACAAGCAGGGGGAGTGGGACAGGGAGAAGCAGGCTTCCCGCTGAG
>NW_028029970.1:0-584 GCF_054177405.1 Leptonychotes weddellii
GACACCAAGTCCATTTAAAGGAATAAGCCAGTGATAGAGATAATTAGTATGAGAAAATTGGCAACTACCTCTACCCTTGTTTTCTTCTTAGACAATTTTCTAAGTTTTCTAAGAAATATTATATACCGTTGGACATTTGTGGGCCATACCCAAGAATATTAGAATCTTCTAAATATTCGATATTCACCCAAAGCAGTATATATTTAATCCTTTAAAAATGACTGAAAAACAAAATTCACCAAAACATGCTTTACATACTACCTTTTGAAACACTTTTAATCTGAGTTCTGCAATTCTGTTATAAGGACAGTAAAACAGCTTTGCATGTAAATAAAACAGACAATGTTGATGGATATCTATGTAAATATAATGGGGATTAAATTATTAATGGATTGATATTTAGAACAAATTGTCTGGCACTTTTTATGCTTTATTATTAGAAAATTTTAAGTTAGAAAAGACCTATTTAACAAAAGCTTGTTTTCACCCAGGTCAGACTGCTTTGGAGTTCCCCATCCCAACACTTGCAGCAGTTTCCAGCTGTACGATCATTGACATTTGCTTCTTGATGGTTGTAGTGTTCT
>NW_028029971.1:0-584 GCF_054177405.1 Leptonychotes weddellii
ACAGGGGATTAACACATACAGAATTTCAGTGTTTTTAAAACTGCCTGAAGTTTTATTGAACCAAATAGATGACAAATGTTTCTTCCTAAAGCTTGTTTGGTAATTGTTCTAGCTGAAAAGGATATAATAACAGCAGTTGCTTTCAAAGAGATTTAATTTACATACAAATTCATTCAGTTCAAGACTTATATACTATATATAATAAAACTACTTGAGGGAGGGTGCCTGGGTGGCTCAGTCGTTAAGTGTCTGCCTTCAGCTTAGGTCATGACCCCAGAGTCCTGGGATCGAGCCCCGCATCGGGCTCCCTGCTCACCGGGAAGCCTGCTTCTCCCTCTCCCTGTCACTCCCCCTGCTTGTGTTCTCTCTCTCTTTTAAATAAATAAATAAAATCTTAAAAAAAAAACTACTTGAGGATTCTAATAAGGTGTTCTTATGTCTATAATAAAGTCAATTTTTTTTTTAAGATTTTATTTATTTGTCAGAGAGAGAAAGAGCAGAGTGAGAGAGAGAGAGAGAGCATGCACAAGCAGGGGGAGCGGCAAGCAGAGGGAGAAGCAGACTCCACTGAGCAGGGAGCCCAA
>NW_028029972.1:0-584 GCF_054177405.1 Leptonychotes weddellii
ATCCCATTCGTACTCTGCATTTGGTCTAGTTTCAGGTGGGATTTTATAATCAAACTGCATGTGAAGTGATAAAAGAATCCATTCGGCCATAGGAGCAGTGCTTCCCATATTTTAAATTAATGCTTTCTAGTCATTGCTTTTAGGTGGAGCTTATGTACCCCACCATCACTTTTGGAGTAGGAAGGTTTCTTGTGGAAAAAAAAAAAAAAAAGACTGAAATAATTTTAAAACAATGGATTATTCATGGAATTATCTGTGCTAGTTAAAAGGACTGGAGAAAAAACTGAGTAAGTCAATGATGTCTATTTCCAGAAAATGAGACTTTTTTTCAGATAATTAGAAGACCAAAGGGGAAACCAAAGTAAGTCCATCAAAAAGTGTCTATATTCACATGAAAAGATGCTCAACATGACTCATCATCAGGGAAATACAAATCAAAACTACGATGAGATACCACTTCACACCTGTCAGAATGGCTAAAATCAACAACACAAGAAACAACAGGTGTTGGCAAGGTTGCAGAGAAAGGGAAACCACTCTGGAAAGCAGTATGGAGTTTCCTTAAAAAGTTAAAAATAGAACTA
>NW_028029973.1:0-584 GCF_054177405.1 Leptonychotes weddellii
AAGGGAGGTCCCCGCTTTCCTGCTTTCCTCCCAAATCAGAGCCTAAACACTCCCAAGCCGCAGTCTCCGCGAGCCTTACGTGAGCCTCCCCAGGTGATGCAGCCCAGGCAGAAAGCTGCAAATCTGCTCCGGGCCCCACCAGCCCCACCAGAAGCGTCCTCCAGTCCCCAGGGCCAACCCAAGGCACTGGCCTGCCCGGTGGGACGGATGACCCACCCTCTCCCTCCGTGCATCGTCTGCCCACGCACCCCTGGGGCTCAGTCCCCAACACTCAACATCTCGCTGTTTGGGGGCCCTTTGCTACCAACAACAAAAATCTTGGGGTGCCTGGGAGGCTCAGCTGTTTAAGCATCCGACTCTTGGTTTTGGCTCAGGTCGTGCTCTTAGGGTCGTGAGCTGGAGCCCCAGGGTGGGCTCAGTGGGGAGTCCGCTGGAGACTCTCCCTCTCCCTCTGCCCTCCCCCGTTCTGCATACTCGCTCTCTCTAAATAAATAAATTAAATTAAATCTTTTGAAAAATCTCTTGGATTCCCGCAGAATTACAGTCAATCCTTTGGTACCCGTCCTCTGAGGAAATACATACTC
>NW_028029974.1:0-584 GCF_054177405.1 Leptonychotes weddellii
ATCTGGCAACCCTATCTGTGTTCTGCTTTACTTTCAATTTTCTCCTGGACAGTTATGTAGGTAAAAAACTGTTTTTAATGATTTGATATAGGATATATAAACACAAATAGATTTTTTGCATGGATTTAACATACTTCGAGATTTCTATAAATTTGCATTTCTAAGAATGCAACGACCATCTAAATTAAGGGGACACTGGACTTTGTTTTGTTTAAAACTTAACCAAGGGCTGTTCGCCATTTAGAAGGACATATCATTGACAACAGCCCTGCTTGTGATCAAATATACTGACATTAGTCTGCAAGTAGTTGTCTTACTCATGGGGATTCAAATATACTAATTTAGACCTTATTTTAAGATGGCAAATATAAAAGACATAACAAAATATAATGAAAGAAATGTCAGCAAAATTCAGCTGAATACTGTGTAACTTATCTTAAATCCAAGCTTATTCATTGTAAAAAGATGAAAACACCCACAATTATGTTGCCCATGTGCTTTCACAGTGAAACACAGTTAATTGTATCATAAATTACTTTCCTTCTATTTCTCCTTTGTAAGGGCACTATAATGTTTTTTTTTTT
>NW_028029975.1:0-10414 GCF_054177405.1 Leptonychotes weddellii
ACATTTCTCCACACTTATAGCATGTACACCACCAAGAGTGAGCCATAAGGTAAACTATGAACTCTGGATGATAATGATTTATCAATATAGGTTCATCAGTTGTAATAAATGCACCATTTGGGTGGGGAATGTTGATAATGGGAAGGCTATGCATGTGTGTGGGAGGGAGATTATGGAAAATGTCTATAATTTCCTCTCAACTTTGCTGTGAACCTAAAACTGCTCTTAAAATTAATCTATTAAACAAACAAACAAAGTAGATTTAGGGGTCCAAGAATGTTAAATTGAGAGTCTCTACAAATCATCTTGAAAAATAAAGATTTGCTTTCATGTCTTGATAAGATAGAAGAAAATAGAGCTTTTAAATGTTCTGAACAAATAACTGAACCATTTCTAATCTACATTCACCATAGTTGGCAAGGCTAATGCATTATGGTCAGTGTACTGAAAAAAATAAACCTGTTCTCTTTCCCTTCACAAGGAGCTAAAACTTTGAAGTCTTTCTCTGAAATGGCACAGGCATGTGTCCAAACATGTTCATGGCATTCCTTATCTCACTATTTTACTAATCATCTGACTTTTCCCATTGAAAGTGATCAGTTGATCACATGATTTAGCATCATAGAAAGTGCTTCATTTTTCACTGATGTGTTTTGTGAGGGCTAGAAGCTCAGCATCTATACCGAAACCTATGAAATAGACCTCTCTTGTGAAATCATAGAGAGTGTGTCCCAGGAATTGCCCCTCTACCACAGGGCTTTTAGTTGGCTTCCTTGCAGAGTGGTCTGTGCTCACATGATTCTTTCTATTCCATAAGAGCTTGAGAAACCTGCCTTTTACTGAGGCTGACTGGAGTTGAGGAAACTGCCACACTTGATTTTCCTCTGCGGTCACAGCTATTCTCAAATGTTCATAATATGGTAGGCACTAGACGTCACAAAGATTAATCAACCTTTGACCACACTTCAAGGAGCTCATATTCCAGTGGAGAAGAGGAAGAGGAAAACAGAAAAATAGAAATGAAAGTCACAGGGGCTTTAAGGGATCTGTGGAAGTCCTACTAGAGTTTCGGAAGTCTTTGAAACTGTTGGGTAATGTCTCACATGACAAACCTGAGGGTTTTTTTTTAATTTTTAAAAGATTTTTATTTATTTGAGAGCGAGAGAAAAGAAGGAAGAGAGCACACAGGGAGAAGCAGACTCCTGCTGAGCAGAGAGCCCGATGTGGGGCTCAATCCCAGGGCCCTTAGATCATGACCTGAGCCAAAGGCAGATGCTTAACTGACTGAGCCACCCAGCTGCCCCGACAAACTTGACTTTCATGGTAAAAGACAGGGAGGTCGCTCCAAGGAGAAGACCATGTAGGTAATTCTGTAAGGTTGGTATGTTTGGGGAATTATAAGAATTTTGATATAGGAAAGATAAGGAGTTGGTAGTGGTGGACGGAGGGTAGAAGTATAATAATTCCACTATTTAGGAGGAATGCATTGGCACTGATTTACCTATTGGTTATGATTCTCATCTGTTCTAGTTGAACCCATGTCTTACTAGTTGTCAAATATTTTAAATTTCACCTTTGAGTATAATAGGAAATGATTGGCAGATTTGGCCATATTTTAAAGGGCCACACATGCCAAATTAGAGATTTGAATATGAAAAAGAGAGTCAAGTAAGATTATTATGCAGAAGGATTGCATAACCAAATTTTTTTTTTAAATAACTCTCAGGAAAATGGGGAAGATGGATAGAAGGAGAAAGGATAAACTTTTAATCTATGTCATCAGTTCGATTTAGCAAATGAGAGGAGTAAAAATAACTTTAGTAGAAAGATTAATATTTATAACCAAACAGTGCATTCTCTATTAAATTTAGTACATTCTTTTATTTTAGATAAAATTAAATCACTCAGGATTGAATAAAGAGGTATTTCAAATGCATCATGTTTCAATTGCTTTGAACATTATGTTCCAGAATGCTAAAATAAAATTTTAAAAAATTCCTTTGTTCTTGGTCTCCTCTCCATGATAAACATAGCACCCAAACGTGTGCCTCCAACTCTGGCCAACATTCCTAGGACTAGGACTGTCTGATCCCATGACCCAGCAGGGGCCTTCAAATCTCAAGGAGAATTGAAAAGAATGTGGAGTTTATGTGTAAACCTTGACTATTGCTGAATAAATACTCAAAGTCCTAATATGTATGTAAGTAAGCAGAGCTATCTCAACAGATGGGGAAAAAAAAAACCCTCTAGGTCAGGGGTCAGCAGACTTTTTCTTCCTTTTTTTTTTTTTTTGGCATGTGAAGGACCACATACTAAATATTTTAGGCTTTACGGGACATGTGGTCTTTATTACAACTACTCAGCTCTACCAGTGTAGCCTCAAAACAGCCATAGACATTGTATAAATGAATGTGGTTTTTCCAATAAAACTATTTACAAAAACAGGATGGGCCCATGGGGGTTAGTTAGCCAGCCACTGTTTTAGAATGATTTATCACAGTGTCCTCCAACTAATAGAAATACATACATAAGATAGTCACTCCACCAGATCATATTAGGCTCCCAGAAAACAGTAGAAGAGTAAATGAACTTCACCTGGTTTCACCACAGAATAATATTTTATGTTTGCCTTTGTTTCTTCACAGGTGTTTGATCATTCTTTTTTTAAATTTTATTTAAATTCAAGTTAGTTAACATATAGTGTATTATTAGTTTCAGGGGTAGAATTTAAAATGATTCATCAGTTGCGTGTAACACCCAGTGCTCATTACATCACATGCCTTCCTTAATGCCTATCACCCAGTTACCCCATTCCCCACCCACCTCCCTTCCAGCAACCCTTAGTTTGTTTTCTAGAGTTAAGAATCTCTTATGGTTTGTCTCCCTCTCTGTTTTTATCTTATTTAATTTTTCCTTCCCCTCCCCTATGTTCACCTGTTCTGTTTCTTAAATTCCACATATGAGTGAAATCATATGGTATTTGTCTTTCTCTGACTTATTTCACTTAGCATAATAGTGAAATATGTCTAGTTCCATCCACATCATTGCAAATGGCAAGATTTCATTCTTTTTGATGGCTGAGCAATATTCCATATTATATATATAATGAAGTAATATACATTACTTATATATTATATATATATATATTATATACATATATATATAATATATATTACCATATATTCTCTATCTATTCATCAGTTGATGGATGTCTGGGCTCTTTCCATATTTTGGCTATTGTGGACACTGCTGCTATAAATATTGGGATGCTTGGATCCCTTTGAATCACTATTTTTGTATCCTTTGGATAAATACCTCCTAGAGCAATTGTTGGATCATAGGGTAGCTTTATTTTTAACTTTTTTAAAAGATTTTATTTATTTATTTCACAGAGAGAGAGAGCACAGCAGAGGGAGAGGTTGAAGCAGACTCCTCACTGATCAGGGAGCCCGATGTGGGACTCAATCCCAGGACCCCGGGATCATGACCTGAGCTGAAGGCAGACGCTTAACCGACTGAGCCACCCAGGTGCCCTATTTTTAACTTTTTAAAGAACCTCCATACTGTTTTCCACAGTGGCTGCACCAGTTTGCACTCCGACCAACAGTGTAGGAGGGTTCCCCTTTCTCTACATCCTTGCCAACACCTGTCGTTTCCTGTGTTGTTAATTTTAGCCATTCTGACTGGTGTGAGGTGATACCTTATTGCGGTTTTGATTTGTATTTCCCTGATGATGATTGATGTTAAGCATTTTTTCATGTGTCTGTTAGCCATTTATGTGTCTTTTTTTGGAGAAATATCTGTTCATGTCTTTTGCCCATTTCTTGACTATATTTTTTTGTTTTGGGGGTGTTGAGTTTGATAAGTTCTTCATAGATTTTAGATACTAGCCCTTTATCTGACTGATCATTTGCACATATCTTCTCTCATTCCAAAGGTTGTCTTTCAGTGTTGTTGATTGTTTCCTTTGCTGTTCAGAAGATTTTTTTTTAAGAATTTTTTATTTATTCATTTGAGACAGAGAGATAGATAGAGAGAGAGAGAGCAGGAGCAGAGGGGAGGGTCTGAGGAAGCGGGAGAAGCAGACTCCCTGCTGAGCAGGGAGCCCGATGCAGGGGTTGATCCCAGAATCTGGAGATCATGACTTGAACTAAAGGCAGACGCCCAACCATCTGAGCCACCCAGGTGCCCCATGTTGTTCAGAAGATTTTTATCCTGATGAAGTCCTAATAGTTCATTTTTGCTTTTGTTCCCCCCCTTGCCTCCAGCAACATGTCTAGTAAGAAGTTGCTCTGGCTGAGGTCAAAGAGGTTGCTGCCTCTGTTCTCCTCTAGGAGTTTGATGGATTCTTGTCTCACATTTAGGCTTCCATCCATTTTTAATTTATTTTTGTGTATGTTGTAAAAAAGTGGTCTAGTTTCATTCTTCTGCATGTTGCTGTCCAGTTTTCCCAACACCATTTGTTGAAGAGACTGTCATTTTTCCAGTGGATATTCTTTCCTGCTTTGTCGAAGATTAGTTGACCCTAGAGTACAGGGTCCATTTCTGGGTTCTTGATTCTGTTCCATTGATCTATTTGTCTATTTTGTGCCAGTACCATACTGTCTTGATGATTACAGCTTTGTAATACACCTTGAAGTGCGGAATTGTGATGCCACCAGCTTTGGTTTTCTTTTTCAGTATTACTTTATAATTGGGGTCTTTTCTGGGTCCATATAAATTTTAGGATTGTTTGTTCCAGCTCTGTGAAAAATGCTGGTGTTATTTTGACAGGGACTGCATTAAATGTGTAGGTTGCTTTGGGTAGTACAGACTTTTTAACAATATTTGTTCTTCTAATCCATGAGCATGGAATGTCTTCCCATTTCTTTGTGTCTTCCTCAATTTCTTTTTTTTAAAAGATTTTATTTATTCATTTGAGAGAGAGAGAGAGAAAGCACGAGCGGGAAGGGGGGGTGGGAGGGGCAGAAGGAGAGGGAGAAGGAGAGTCCCTGCTGGGCAGGGAGCCCGATGTAGGGTTCCATCCCAGGACCCAGAGATTATGACCTGAGCAGAAGGCAGACGCCTAACTGGCTGAGCCCCCAGGCGCCCCCTCAATTTCTTTCATATGTATTCTATAGTTATCAGAGTACATATCTTTTACCTCTTTGGTTAGGTTTATTTCTAGGTGTCTTATGGTTTTTGGTGTAATTGTAAATGGGATCGATTCCTTGATTTCTCTTTCTACTGCTTCATTACTGGTGTATAGAAATGCAACGGACTTCTGTGCATTGATTTTATATCCTGAGACTTTGCTGAATTCTTGCTATCAGTTTTAGCAATTTTTTGGTGGAGTCTTTTAGGTTTTCTACATAGAGTATCATGTCATCTGCGAAGAGTGAAAGTTTGACTTCTTCCCTGCCAATCTGGGTATTTAATCATCCTTTTTAAAATTAATTAATTAATTTATTTGAGAGAGAGAGAGACAGATAGTGACACAGAGAGAGAAAGAGCGAGCACAAGCACGGGGAACAGCAGAGGGAGAGGGAGAAGCAGGCTCCCAGCGGAGTAGGGAGCCTGACGTGGGCCTCGATCCCACAACCCTGGGATCATGACCTGAGCCAAAGGCAGACACTTACCCCACTGAGAGAACCAGGCACCCCGGTATTTAATCATTCTTATAAAGAAAACTTAAACTTTTCTATTTGCTGAAAACTAAATTTGATCATTCTGTTTCCATGTAAAAATAGTGATGTAGACTGAAAAGTCCATCTAATCATTGGATTTTTCTGGTTTACAGAATGTTGGATTGCTCCAGGTTTTATTTATCTTAAAAAGGAGGATGAGGAGAGGGGGGAATCTCTCTTTTGCAATCATCTTTAATGGCTGTTTTTTCTTCATTAAAGATTATCTATTTTAATAACAGAAAAATAAATTACTCTTTTATACCATAAGAATCAAGTTTATTACTGAAATAAAGAATTATCAAAGATCTAACTAGTTTACTTACCATAGTGGTTAAGGATACACACTACCTTCTAATGCCCTCTCTACCACTTACGGCTTGTGTGATCTTGAGTGAATTGCTTATCTCTCTGTGCCTCAGCAATAAAATAAGGTTAATAATAACAGTTTTCAAATAGGATTGTTATTAAAAGTCAATAAATTAATAAATCAATACCAACCACTCAGGGCAGTGCTTGTTACACAAAAAGCACTCCATAAAGAGCTATTATTATCATCCAATTATTTTAAATTTTACTTAAACATATTTTGCAAGTGCAATGTATCTTAAAACTACCAGAACCCCTGAGACACAGATGCCTCTAGAGCACAAGCCCTGGGACCGTGAGAGGCCTTTGAAGTCATTTGTTGTTTTCACCACTCACACAGAAATCTTTCTCTGTCCAATAACATCAAGGCCTTCTGCTCTCCTTCTGGGCATTTTCCGTTGTCAGATCCATAGTACCTTACAAAGCAACTGGTTTCATTTAAATTTCAGCCACACATCTAATAAGCACAGGGGTATTGATGAAACAAGTGATGTCTCTGAGCTCAGTGTCTTCATCTGTAAAGTCAAGTTAATATTCTTTATCTACTTCATAAAGGACTTAGAGCGAGAGAAGAATATTTCGGACTCTTTAAATTTCACAAAGGAGCATTCGAGAGAGATTTCCACTCTCTGGGAGGGAAAAGCATGGAAAGAAAACACACAGCTTGTCCTCACCATCTCCCTCCCTTCCCCTGGGAACGAGTGACTGGCCTGTCTGGTGAGGTGGAGAAAGAACTGAGCAGGTGTGACTCAGCCTCTTCTTTTTATGGAGCAGTCTGTCCTCTGAGTCTAAGAGTTTTCCTATTGTCATTCTGAAAACCATTTTCTAAAGCAGGAAAGTCCTGCTATTGTCCAGCCCTGCCTGTGACTCTAGGGTTGGGGGGCAGTGTTAGGAGGTCCATTTGGTCACAGATCAAAGACTCGGTCTCTAGTTAACTGATATACGTTAATCTCCATGACTCACTCCCATTGGTTTTTAATTTGAGAACAGGGCTGTTGTTTAATCAACCTTTAGAACCCTAACAGTAAGAATTCATTACAATCCTTGATGAGACAGTACATATGCAAATGTTAAATCTGCTGTTATTTTAAGAGCATTTCTCCATGATAGTATAGCCAGATCTTTCTCTTCTTACTGCTTGTAACCAATGGAATAATACAAAATAAAGATAATATCTAAAACCACTTATTAACAGTGTAGTTTTCCTTGTTCTCCAACCTTTACTAATAACTTCTCAAACCAGCTGCTACCCCCCAGCCCACAACACACACACATTCCCTTCTTGCCTCCAAAATTATGAAGAAAAGAGGGGCTATCAAGTGACTTTTGTATTTTCAAACCTTCAAACATACCTACCTCACTTTTAAAAAAAAATTCTGTTCCACTTCTGGAGTTGACTTTCTCAGCTTGCTCCCTCCATCTATGCTTCAAATGTTACTCATTCCCACATTTTAGGGGTTTTATACAATTAATTGTCCTCCCTCATTTATTAAATTCCCTGTCCTACCTTGATCCTAAAATTAAACAACCAAACCTTTGTGACTGGCCTCTGTATGCAATATACAAATCCTTATGAGTCATAAAAGAAAAAGGTTGGCATTGTCCAAAGTGACATAAAGTCAAAATTAAATAACAAGAGGGAAAATATTTGCTACACATGTCAATGAACCACTTTCCTTAATTTATAATGTACTTTTGTATAAATCAACAAAGAGAAATAAACAGAAAAAAATTGACTAAGTGCATGAAGCTTGAAGAAAAAATAAATATATCACTTATTCATATATGAAAGATGTAGAATCTCACTCATAATTAAAGAAGTACAAATTAAAATATTATGATGCCAGTTTTCACCTATAAAATTAGCAAGTACCAAATAATTTATTAATACCATGTAAGGACACAGATATAAAAATATAAGTGTTTTTCACTATATAGCTTTTTTCATCATTAAAATTATTTTTTCATGATCATGAATTACATTTTTGGGTAAAAATGACTGTATTAAAAACCTGTCTCTAGGGGCGCCTGGGTGGCTCAGTCGGTTAAGCATCTGTCTTCAGCTCCAGTCATGATCCCAGGGTCCTGGGATCGAGTCCCGCATCAGGCTCCTTGCTCAGTGAGGAGCCTGCTTCTCCCTCCCCCGCTCCCCCTGCTTGTGTTCCCTCTCTCGCTGTGTCTCTCTCTGTCAAATAAATAAATAAATAAATCTTTAAAAAAAAAAAACAACACCTGTCTCTTGATCTCCTCATTCCTTAAGAGATAGTTTTATCATTCTCCGTTTCTTATTAGTTTAACCTCACAAAACAGTGGCTTATATGCCATGGGTTCATTTTCTCACCTCCTTACAACTTAGCTACTTCATTCTGAATATACTTTAATCTCTCCACTTGTCCATCTCTTGCTAAATCACCAATTAATAAATCTACCTCAATAAATCTAAAGGTCCTTTCAGTATTATTTTCACTTGGTCTAGAATTATTTGACACTGGTGGTCCCCCTTTTAAATATTCTCCTCCACAGGCTGGGATGACACAACGCTCTCTGGGTTTTCCTCCTCCATCTCTGTATTTGTTTTCTCCCTATTGCCTTTTCACAGTTCATCCTTTTTCTAATCATTACATTTTGAGATCCCTTTCAAAGCCAAGTTCTTAGACTTCCTCCACTTGAATTCTACATACTCATGTCTTCCGTTCATAAATCTAAACTACTCAGATGATTCACCCATTTTTATTTACAGCCTATATATCTCTTTTGAGCCCCAGACTCACATATTCTCCAGCCTTTTTGGCTATATTTATGTTTGAAATGCACATCAGGCCATTTTAACCAAAACTGAACTCATGATCTGTTCTCTACTTCACACCTGATTCTTTTCCAACTCTCTTCATCTTGGTAAAGTTATCATCATTCATCTTGTTATAAAACACAAGAATCTTACAAGTCACTCTTGACATCTTCCCCATGCTTCTCTACAATACCCAATGCACCCAACAGCTCCTACTGATTTTTTTTCCCAACTTACTGAGTTGTACATAATATACAAAAAGTCACATATATTCAATGTATACATTTTGATGAGTTTGGATTTATGCATCTATCCTGATACCATCATAACAAAAACATAATACACACATTTTAATTAGTAATCTGCTACTTATTCCATGATCATAGTATTTTTGTTAGGGATATTGGTTCCTCTGTATCTACCCTATCTCTTCTAATCCATAATCTATACCCGTTATCTTTTGAAATACCACACCTATTATATTCTTACCCTCACAAAAAGAAAAAAAGGCTTCTCCAATAATGGGATAAATATCAAAATACTACAAAGGCTGAAAACATTGTTTCCTGGATTCCTCTCCAAACTTCTTCACACATGCTCCCCTTACCTTCTTGCTCAACCTTCATGGTTCATAATCTGAGGCAGATACAACTAGACAACTGCTTGTTTATAGACTGAATATCATGCAACTAGTCTGATCTTTCCATCTCGAGTGCAGGTAAGCACTCCAGGCAAAATGGAGCATAGTTTGGATAGCTTTATTTGCACTATAAATTCATCACAAAAATCTCAATAATTTTCAAGGCATTTTATTAAGTTTATTTAATTTTCAAAGGATAATCTAAAACATCAAAAACAACAATAAAGCAAAATTAAATGGAGTTTATCACAAGTGTAGAAACATTTATGTTGCTAAGCCTTCTCTCTTTGTGATACTTAGAACTGTCACTAGGATTAAGAAACTGATATAATCTTGTTCAGTCATTTAGCTTCTGAGTCTCAATTTTCTCCCCTACAAAAATGGGGTCATTATTACCAAACACAAAGACAACTAAAAGTTGACATATTCAACACTGCCTACAGCACTAAATTAATCTCTCTCTCTCTTCCTCCCCCCTTCTCCCCTCTTGTGTCCTCTCATCATTTCCTCTCCCTTCCTTCACCCTCTCTTTCCCTCTCTCCTTGTCTCCTGACACATAACAGGAATTCAATGAAAACAAGTTTTGTTTTCTTTTTCTCAACATGATTAAAAGATACTGAATGGCCCACTGGAAGGCAAGTGTACTTATTTTAAAAAGGGCTTTAATTTAGAATGAATACTCTGATAATATGCAAGGATAAAGACTAATGTCTACTTCTGAGTAACACCTACTATAATAGTTTTAGTAAAACAATTGTTTGTAATTCTATCCACAAATATATTTATTAGACTAAGCTCTTGTCCTTTCCATTTTGAAAAATATTGATGAAGATGGACCTCCTGATAAGAAATACAGGTTATAATTCCCAAATAGTTTTTTTTTTTAATTTTTTATTCTTATGTTAATCCCCATACATTACATCATTAGTTTTAGATGAAGTGTTCCATGATTCA
>NW_028029976.1:0-584 GCF_054177405.1 Leptonychotes weddellii
CATACACAGAAGGTATTAATTTACTACAGGTTTCCCTTGTCTACTCTATGAGAAGGCAGTTTCCAAGTTGAAGTGAAAAGGTTTTACGTACCATATTGCCATTCTGTAGGGACCGTATTCTAGTTGGGGTTTCGAAGGTATTTTTGGTAGCATTCTAAGGTATTGTCTTTAATCTCCCATAGTAAAAATTATCCAGAAGACCTACTGGAGACTTCATCTCTAGAAGGAACATTTTTCAGAGAGGAAATGGTTGCAGCACTGAACTGCCAAAGAGACAGCTGAAAAAATGGGTCATGCTTTCATCCCATTCTGGGACATAAGCTGCCAAGCGGTTCACTGGTCATTTTTGTCCTCTTCTCGTAAACAAGCTGCGTTAACAAGTTACTTTAAAAAAAGCATACTAATTTCCCCAGTGAATTACACAGGAAAGAATCCAGCATTCCCTGTCCAGAGAACTCAAATAGTTGTTTGTTCTCGGAGCTCAGGTGTGGTAAAATCGCTGTCGGCTAAAAATGCATGCTGGCTATTGGCTAGGAGGCTGGAGCTTTCCATCCACTCCAGCCCTGATTTCTCACATTGGTGTG
>NW_028029977.1:0-584 GCF_054177405.1 Leptonychotes weddellii
CAAGGATGCTCAACAAGTTGCCCAAGTTTGCATGGTTAGTACAGAAGACAGTCAGGATTGGAACGCAGGCAAACTGGCTCCAAGCCCACACTCTTACACTTCTTTTGAACTTCCAAATCATATTTTATTCCTGCTGGATAATTATTAGTCCCCAGTAATATACCTGCATTAGAGAGTCAGCCTAGGAGTTAGGAAACTTGGATTATTGTTCTGTGCTTTAACTTGGGAGGAAACAGCGTTCTAGGGAGGGAAAGTGCATGTACAAAGGCCTAGAGGTTGTAGGGAGGAAGAAGTAAGACCAACATTAGGAACAATGGGAAACCACTGCAGTGTTTTTTGTTTTGTTTTGTTTTAAAGGTTTATTTATTTATTTTAGAGAGGGTTAGGGGCAGAGGGACAGGGAAAGAGAGAATCTCAAGCAGACTCCCTGCTGAGTGCGGAGCCTGCCATGGGGCTCAGGCTCTATCTGACGACCCCAAGATCATGATCTGAACAGAAATCAAGAGCCAGAGGCTTAATGGACTGAGCCACTCAGGCGCCCTCTTCCAGTAAAGATTTATTTACCATCGCAGTGTTTTAAGCTG
>NW_028029978.1:0-584 GCF_054177405.1 Leptonychotes weddellii
TCTTTCTCTGATTGACTTATTTTGCTCAGCATAACACCCTCCAGTTCCATCCACGTCGTGTGAAGCAGAGTTCTTGATGGGTCTGCACAATGAGGGCTTCTGTGCAAGTGGTAGCCCAAACCCCTGTTTGCCTAGGATGGTCTTGGTTTCAGCACTGACAGTCCTGTGTCCTCAGGGCCCACCCTACCCCCATCAGCTCTCTGCAGTTGGCCAGTTCTTTCTTCCCAACAGATGTAACCTCTTGCTTGTAAAACAGGAGATAATTAGAAGACTTATCTCAGAAGGTTGTTAGAATTCAATGACACAATTTTTTCAAAGTATCTGGCATCTAGTACTTCACAAATAATTATTTGCGTTTCAAGAGTATGTAGATAGTAAATATTCGTCCAAGCAACTTTGCTGTTTTCAACTACACAAAACTGTCCTTATGTGCTTAGTCTTCATGCTTAATTATTCATATAGGCTTGGTGTTCATTCACAACTCGACAAAATGAGGGGAAAAACTAGTTCAGTTTACCAAATGATCCTGTATAGTGTCTGAGTGCACCATGACTATTGCTGCTAATCTCCCCCTGGCTTTTCAG
>NW_028029979.1:0-584 GCF_054177405.1 Leptonychotes weddellii
GGCTTGGAAGCAGACCTTTCCGCCCAGAGAACCCAGCCCTATCTAACACCTTGATTTCAGCCTCGCAGAGGATACAGCTAAACCATGCCTGGACTCCTGACCCACAGAACCAATGATAGGACAAATGTGTGTGTGTGTGTATGTGTGTGTATGTGCTTAAGATTTTATTTATTTGACAGAGAGAGGTGGGGATGGGGGAAGCGCACAAACTGGGGGAGAGGCAGAGGGAAAGAGAGAAGCAAGCTCTCTGCTGAGCAGGGAAGCCCTATGTGAGGCTCAATTCCAGAACCCTGAGATCATGACCGGAGCCGAAAGCAGACGCTTAACCACTGAGCCACCCATGCTCCCCAAATGTGTGTTGTTTTACACCATTAAATTTGTGGTAATGGTCACACAGCAATAGAAAACCATTACAGCATTTAAAAAATTAGAAAGTTACTTAATATTTTTGAATGTCCAGTTAATGTATCTATTTCCCTGTCTTACAAATTTTTTTTATAGGAGATCTCTCCTAGATCCAACTTGGCTGGGCCTTGCTGATGCTTGTCTCCCTGAGCAACCTTTACCAGGGCCTCCATTGCTGA
>NW_028029980.1:0-584 GCF_054177405.1 Leptonychotes weddellii
TAGCTAGAGTTTGTAAAATATTTTCACATTTTTAAACCTAGGGCATCCTTTCATCCTGTCAAAAGCTCACCTGGCAAGTTGTACCATTAGCTCTTATTCTAGAGAGGAGGAGACCGCATCTCAGAAAACAGTGACCTTCTCCACGCTGAGGTGCTGAACAGCCCATCCATGGCCCAGAACAGGACTTCCGGGCCTGTATCCTTTACTTTCTGCATTCCTGCCCCGACATTCCAGAAAGGAGAGGTGGGCTCCATGTTTTCCAGCTTTAATTGGAATGATGCCGGCAGATAATAATTCCACTTAAGAACTCTGTGATGATAGTGTTCTGTCTCCCTCTTCCCCAGGGCCATTCCTGGGTGGCACTCTCATCCTGCTGTCACATGGAGAAGCTTCTCAGTCCTATATTTACGTAATAAAACATGACAGGCTGTGCATTTCTGGGACATTGTTACATGCCCGGGGTGGTGCTAGGAGGCTGAGGCTGAGGCAATTTCTTTGAGCATCGCTTTGGCTATTGTAAAATATCACACATAAATCAAGAAAGGGTGGGAGCTAGTCAAAGAGGTAGACAGCCACTCAGGAGG
>NW_028029981.1:0-584 GCF_054177405.1 Leptonychotes weddellii
GGTGATGGGTATTAAGGAGGGCACGTACTGCATGGAGCACTGGGGGTTATATGAAAACAATGGATCGTGGATCACCACATCAAAAACCAATGATGTATTGTATGGTGACTAACATAACATAATAAAATTAAAAAAAAAAACACACACACTCAAATGTTCTACCTTATACGATCGTCAGGTTTTAGATGGTTTGCAATCTGAGACATATTTATAAAAGGTGCCCTTTTCAGTGTACTAAATCCTGACATCATCAATAGCAAAGCACAGGTACATTTGATCTGGACAACTTAGCTGTTATTTTTTCTGGCTCAAGCTAGAAACTGTATGGCCCCCATCCTTGCCCCGGCTCTTATATCCTGACCTTGTTCCCTGAAATTTTGGAGGCGTGCTAAGTCATCATCTGGCTGGCTCTGGATGACTGAGAGAATGAAATCTCATTAACAGAACTATGGGAATGATAAAAGGGGGCTTACTTGGGTAAAAGAGAAGGCATTTTGTTTTAGATCCAGTGAATGACATTGGAATATCAGAATATTCAAGTAATGACACTGGAATATGCAAGCAATGATATCCAGTACACAAGC
>NW_028029982.1:0-584 GCF_054177405.1 Leptonychotes weddellii
TGATGTAATGTATGGGGATTAACATAACAATAAAAAAATTAAAAAAAAAAAAAGAAGAATTTGAAGCCAATGTTTTACTGAGGGTAACTTTCACAACAAGAACCAAACTTTGACAAGCTCAACATTTGACTACCTTGACTCAATTCCCCTCACTGAAAGTCCAGCAGAAAAGTATGCCAATTTCCAGGCATAAATACTGTTTACTTGAATCTCTACTGTCTTGTACTCAATGTGTGGCTTTTAACCCAGAAATATAAGAAACACAAAAAAAAGACATACTCTCTCAGACACACAACACAAAAGCAATTAACAGAACTACACACAGATGGGACCCAGAAATTAGAACTATCCGACAGGTGATTTTAAATAATTCTGACTGATATGTTATGATATGATATGATCTACTGTAAAAGGAGACAATGTGTATAAACAAATGGGAGAATTTTAGCAGAGATATGAAAATCTAGGAAAGAATCAAATGAGGGGTGCCTGGGTGGCTCAGTCATTAAGCATCTGCCTTCAGCTCAGGTCATGATCCCAGTGTCCTGGGATCAAGTCCCACATCGGGCTCCCTGCTCCACTGG
>NW_028029983.1:0-584 GCF_054177405.1 Leptonychotes weddellii
CACCCTTATGTTTATTGCAGCATTACTTACAATAGCTAAGATATGGAAGCATCCCAAGTATCCATGGTAGATGACTGGATAAACAAATGGGGTGTGTATATATATACACACCCCATTTGGATATATATATATATACAATGGAATCAATAGAATAAAATAGAATAAAACCTTGTCATTTGTTACAACATGGATAGACCTAGAAGGTACCTTGCTGAGTGAAATAAGTCAGAGAAAGACAAATACCATATGATTTCACTTATTTGTAGAATCAAAAACAAAGCACAAACAAAAAAGAAATAGAAACAGACTCATAAATACAGAGAACAAACTGGTGGTTGCCAGAGGGGGGTGGTGAGGGATGGGCAAAATAGTTGAAAGGGATTAAGAGGCACAAACGTTCAGTTATAAAATAATTAAGTTATGGAAATGAAAAGTACAGCATAGCAAATATAGTCAATAATATTGTAATATATGGTGAGAGACGATGATTATACTCACTGTGGTGAGCACTGAGTTATGTATAGAATTTTCAAGCTGTTATATTGTACACTCGAAACTAATATAACATGGTATGTCAACTATAC
>NW_028029984.1:0-584 GCF_054177405.1 Leptonychotes weddellii
CTCTCTCTCTCTCTCTCATTCTCTCTGTCTCAAATAAATAAATAAAATCTTTTAAAAAAAATATATGACCTATTTTCTATCAAGTCAAGCTAAAGCCTAACCATGCAAGGTGGTTTAAATAAATAAATAAGAAAATAAATAAATAATAAATAAATAAATAAATAAAACAAGATAAGGGATAAAATGAACACTATCCTATCTCATTAACATAGGTGCACTTAGAGCTTATGTTCCCACTGCCTCATGTGACAGAGGAAGTATAGAAAAGAAATCACTATAAAGTGGACATGTGATGAAGTGAAGTATTTTTCCTGCTTTACCTGTAATTCTGTCCTGTGTGTAGACTAACCTGTAAGAAAACAATGTGTCCCTTTATGATGTCATTTTTAAGCCCTTTATAACCTTCAGAAACTGTGTGGAAGAGTCTGAAAAGAATATTAATACATAAAGAATCCTGTGATAGCATAGATTAATCCAATAGACTTTTAAGCTAATGACTTAGAGTACAATTTAATAATTTAGTAAATGACTCTCTTCCTATTCCTACAGACCTTCTGAGATATAAATTTCAATTCCGTATTTCT
>NW_028029985.1:0-584 GCF_054177405.1 Leptonychotes weddellii
AAGAGTCTCATGCTCCACCAACTGAGCCAGCCAGGCGTCCCAGATTTGGTTTTTATTTGACAATATGTATATAGTTACATGAACATGGAGAAAAGTGTAGAATACATGTCAACACAAGTAACCTTAGAAAAGTTAAGGGATACAGAAAAGAAAAAAAACCACACACACACACACACACACTCTTAAAAAAACACTCCAGCATGTACGATATAGTCCCTTTTATGTACCCCCTGTGTTTTGTCTAAATATGAGATTAAAAGGTAGATTTAGATGGTCTGGCAGGCTGAATAATACCCCCCAAAAAATCCAGTTCCTAATCCCTAGAACCTGAGAATATTCCTTTAAATATGTGGTGTCTTTCCCGATCGGACGGGGCCCCGGACGGGGTGGGGGCCAGTGGTACAAGCAGTGAAAAGATTCACCTGAGGCAGAACAAAGGAAGTAGAATTTTATGGAATACACAGCAAGGGAGCTGCGGGTAAGTGTGTGACGCCAGGAGGCAGTGGGTGGGGGCTGTATTGAAAGGGGGAAGGTAAGGAGGTATGGGAATGGAACCTATGGAATTCTCCTTTTTTTTTTTTTTT
>NW_028029986.1:0-10412 GCF_054177405.1 Leptonychotes weddellii
TGAGATCTCACGAGATTTGGACTGAAGTCTGCAAGGTTTGGATGAAATCCCAAGAGGCTTGGAATAAAATCTCGCCCAAGGTCCATGAGATCTCACGAGATTTGGAGTGAAATCTGGCCCATTGTCCATGAGGTCTCATGAGATTTAGACTGAATTCTCACCTGAGGCCCATGACATCTCACGATATTTGGAGTGAATTCTCACCTGATGTCCATGAGATCTCAGGAGATTTGAAGTGAAATCTCATCTGTTGTCTATGACATCTCATGAGATTTGGAGTGAATTCTCATCCGAAGTCCTTGAGATCTCACGAAATTTGAAGTGAAATCTCACCCGATGTCCATGAGACTTTAGGAGATTTGGAGTGAAATCTTGACTGATGTCCATGAGATCTCACGAGATTTGGAGTGATTTCTCACCCAATATCAATGAGATCTCACGAGATTTAGAGTGAAATCTCGCCCAATGACATTGAGTTCTCACGAGATTTGGAGTCAAAGCTCGCCCAACATCAATGAGATCTCACAAGATTTTGAGTGAAATCTCACCCCATTACATTGAGATCTCACGAGATTTGAACTGAAATATCACCCAATATCCATGAGATCTCACAAGGTTTAGAGTGAATTCTTGCCTGAAGTCCATGACATCTGATGAGATTTGGAGTGAATTCTCACCCAATGTCCATGAGATCTCACAAGAATTGGAGTAAAATCTCACCTGGTGTCTATAAGATCTCATGAGATTTGGAGTGAAATCTTGTCTGAAGTCCATGAGAACTCACGAGATTTGGAGGAAATTCTTGCACAATGTTCTTGAGATCTCACGGGATTTAGAGTGAAATCTCGCCTGGTGTTCATGAGATCTCACAAGATTTGAGTGAAATCTCGCCAGTTGTCCATGAGATCTCATGAGATTTGGAGTGAAATCTCGCCTGCTGTCCATGATATCTCACCAGATTTGGAGTGAATTCTCGCCTGAAGTCCATGACATCTCAAGAGTTTTGGAGTGAATTCTGACCCGATGTCCAAGAGTTCTCACGAAATTTGGATATAAACTTCGCCCGATGTCCATGAGATCTCACAAGATTTGGACTGAGGTCTGCAAGCGTTGGATGAAATCTTACGAGACTTGGAGTAAAATCTCACTGAAAGTTCATGAGATCTCACGAGATTTGGAGTGAAATCTCACCCAATATCAACGCGATCTCATGAGATTTGGAATGAAATCTTGCTTGATGACATTGACATCTCACGGGATTTGGAGTAAAATCTCGTCCAATGTCAATGAGATCTCACAGGATTTGGAGTGAAATCTCCCCAGATGATACTGACATCTCACGAGATTTGGAGTGGTATCTCGCCCAATGTCCATGAGATCTCACGAGATTTGGAATGTAATCTTTTTTTTTTTTTAAAGATTTTTTTATTTATTTGAGACAGAGAATGAGAGAGACAGAGAGCACATGAGAGGGGGGAGGGTCAGAGGGAGAAGCAGACTCCCTGCCGAGCAGGGAGCCCGATGAGGGACTCGATCCAGGGACTCCAGGATCATGACCTGAGCTGAAGGCAGTCGCTTAACCAACTGAGCCACCCAGGCGCCCCTGGAATGTAATCTTGCCCGATGACATTGTCATCTCACGAGACTTGGAGTGAAATTTAGCCCAATGTCCATGAGATCTCCCAAGATTTGGAGTGAAATATTGCCCAATATCAATGAGATCTCATGACATTTGGAATGAAATCTCGCCCGATGTTCATGGGATCTCACGAGATTTGGAGTGAAATCTCACCTGATGTCATTGACTCGGTGCTTTCAGTAGTGGAGCCAGGCATGCGGGGTGTACTCATCGCCCCCCACACACCACCCGCGGCCCTGGGGCTAGCGCAACCAGCCACCCCGCCTTGCTCAAAGGCAACACGGAGTCCCGGGCGCCACCAGAGACCCTCCTCAGCAGCCCAACCACGTGGCCTTTCCTCTGCCACCCTACCCCTGCCCATCCCCTGACACCAGGACCCGACTGAGAGACACGGGAGGCCGGCTCACATAGACAGACACACAGACACACAGGGAAAGACAGAGAGACACACGGAGGGGTAGACGTAGACAGAGAGGAAGAGAGAGACACGGGGAGACCAAGGACCCAACACACAGACCCGCTCTGACCCCCCGAACAGACACACAGAGACCCTGAACTGGATGCGGACAGGGACAGGGACAGGGACTGACACACCGCTGCTCGCAACAGACCCAGGCACACACCACACACTCAGGACGCTGTGCTGGCGAGGCAGCTAGCCCCCGGGAGGGTGGTCGTGGTCGGCTGGGGTTTTAGCAACCTGGCTGCGACCTGGAGCTGCCAGAGGAGCCCCTCGGAGCCCCAGGACGTGCAGCCAAGGTGCTTGGAATCCCCTTTTGCTCCCATGTCTGCCCGGCACCCACACTGGCCTGGGGGCTTCTGGGGGACTCTTTCGTTGGTCTCGTCCTTTATTTGGGAGTAGCCCTTGACGCCGTGGGGCCGGGCACACCCCCACTTTCTTGATGAGTGAGCGAGCCTCGCTGTTAGCTGCGCTGTTGTGGGGAGAAGGATTGCGGAGCCGGGTGCCAGCGGGGCGGGAGGGCCAGGGCGGTCGGCCATCTGGTGTGCTGGGCACACGGAGCGGGGACCCCGGGCGGGGCCTAGGGGCAAAGGGACGGTGGTCGGCAGGAAGGAAGACAAGGCCCTGCGGGGCGGGAGTGCAGCCCAGGGCTGGTGGGAGAAGGTGTAGGCAGTGCACGCAGGGGACAGGGGGTGACCTCCCGCCCGCGCCCCACCCACCCCAACCCGCCTCTGTCCTCGCCGCCTTCACCCACTCCCTCCCTCGTTAGCGGCCGCCCCCTCTCTGCCGCCTCCGCCTACCCAGCGCGCCCCCATCGCCCCCCACCGCAGCCCAATGGTTCGTGTGAGGGTGGGCATTGTGGCTTGGAGGTGGAGGGGCTGGGTTGGAGCCGCCTGCCCTAGCAGCGGGCCGCTCTAGCGGGCCAGCGAACCGCGGTGGGGTGTGCGGGGGTGAGGAGGCAGTGGGGCAGACGGTAATTGGAGGAAGGCTTGTTGGGCAAGGGGGCGGTGGCGGAGGCACAGGGAGAGGAAGGGAGGCCGAAGGGGAAAGAAAAAAGCAAAGAAAGTAGCTTTAAGATAAGAGGCCATTCCCGGGCGGTCTCCCATCCAAGTCCTAACCGGACCGACCCTGCTGAGCTTCCGAGACCAGACGAAATGCGCTGCCATCAGGCTGCTAGGGCCATAGGCGGGAGCGGCCGCCGCTGCGCGCCCCAAAAGGCCGCTCTGGGCCTCTGAGCCCCAGCGCGCGCCGCTCGTCACCCCCTCCGCCTGCCCTGGGCTTTGCTCCTGCCTACCTGCGAGTCCGCCTCGGGGTGAGGCGCCTCCAGGACCTCGCAATCGCGGAAGTCCCGGCGTTCTCCCTTCCCGGCTCCGGACTCCCAAGCCCGGCCTTCTCCGCCGCCACCGCCGAGGCCGCCACCGTCGCCGTGGTTTCGCACCCGAGATGCCTACGCGATGCGTTCTGTCGTGGAGCCAGGCATGCGGGGTGTACTCAGAGCCCCCCACACTCCACCCGCACCCCTGGGGCTAGCGCAGTCAGCCACCACGCCTTGCTCAAAGGCAACACGGAATCCCGGGGCCACCAGAGACCCTCCTCAGCAGCCGAACCCCGTGGCCCTTCCTCCGCCACCCTTCCCCTGCCCACCCCCCGACACCAGGTCCCGAATGAGAGACACGGAATGCCGGCTGACATAGACGCACAGACACACAGGGAAAGACAGAGAGACACACGGAAGGGTAGACGTAGACAGAGAGGAAGAGAGAGACACGGGGACACCGAGTATCCAACACACAGACCCGCTCTGACCCCCCGAACAGACACACAGAGACCCTGACCTGGATGCGGACAGGGACAGGGACAGGGACTGACACCGCTGCACGCAACAGACCCAGACACACACCACACACTCAGGACGCTGTGTTGGCAGGGCAGCTAGCCCCCGGGAGGGTGGTCATGCTTGCCGGGGGTTTTGGCAACCTGGCTGCGCCCTGGAGCTGTCAGAGGAGCCCCTCGGAGCCCCAGGACGTGTAGTCAAGGTGGCTGGAATTCCCTTCTGCTCCCGTGCCTGCCCGCCACCCACACTTGCCTGGGGGCTTGCGGGGGACTCTTTCGTTGGTCTCGTCCTTTATTGGGGGTGCCCCTTGACGCCGAGTGGCCGGGCGCACCCCCACTTTCTTGATGAGTGAGCGAGCCTCGCTGTTAGCTGCGCTGTTGAGAGAAAAGGATTGCGGAGCCGGGTGCCAGCGGGGCGGGAGGGCCAGGGCGGTTGGCCATTTTGTGTGCTGGGCACACGGAGCGGGGACCCCAGGCGGGGCCCAGGCTCAAAGGGACGGTGGTCGGCGGGAAGGAAGACAAGGTCCTGCGGGGCTGGCGCGCAGCCCAGGGCTAGTGGGAAAAGGTGTAGGCGTGCCCAGTCATCAGGTGGAGCCGGTGGTCCGGCGGCTTGGGCATCCGGGGCGGCCCAAGGGAATGGCGAGGGGCTCCGGGATGAGGGCCCCAAGGCCAGGATCGAGGGCGCGCACGCAGGGCACATGGTGTGACCTCCCGCCCGCGCTACCCCCGCCCGAACCCCGCGGCGGTCCTCGCCGCCTTCCCCCACTCCCTCCCTTCCTAGTGCCCGCCGCTCTGCGGCCTCTCCCTACCCACCCCGCCCCCATCGACCCCCCACAGGGCCCCACTGGTTCCTGTGAGGGTGGGCCTTGTGTCTTGGAGGTGGAGGGGCTGGGTTGGAGCCGCCTGCCCCTGCAGCGGGAGGCTCAGGCGAGCCAGCGAACCGTGGTGGGGTGCGCGGGGAGTGAGGGGGCAGTGGGGCAGACGGTAATTGGAGGAAGGCTTGTTGGGCAAGGGGGAGTGGCGGAGACACAGGGAGAGGAAGGGAGGCCGAAGGGGAAAGAAAAAAGCAAAGAAAGTAGCCTCAAGACAAGAGCCGATTCCCAGGCGGTCTCCCATACAAATCCTGACAGGGCCCGACCTTGCTTAGCTTCGGGAACCACACGAGATGCGCTGCCATCAGGCTGCTAGGGCCATAGGCGGGAGCGGCTGCCGCTGCGCGCCCCAACAAGCTGCTCTGGGCCTCTGAGCCCCAGCGCGCGCCGCTCATCACCCCCTCCGCCTGCCCTGGGCTTTGCTCTGGCCTGCCTGTGAGGCCGCCTCGGGGTGAGGCGCCTGCAGGACCTCGCAGATGCGGAAGTCCCGGCGTTCTCCCGTCCCGGCTCGGGACTCCCCAGCCCAGCCTCCCCCGCCGCCGCCGCCGCCGCTGCCGCCTCCGTGGTTTCGCACCCGAGATGCCTACGGGGTGCGTTCAGTCGTGGAGCCAAGCATGCGGGGTGTACTCAGCGCCCCCCGAACCCCACCCGCCGCCCTGGGGCTAGCGCAGCCAGCCACCCCGCCTTGTTCAAAGGCAACACGGAGTCCCGGGCGCCACCAGAGACCCTCCTCAGCAGCCCAACCCCGTGGCCCTTCCCCTGCCCACCCCCCGACACCAGGACCCGACTGAGAGACACGGGAGGCCTGCTCACATAGACAGACACACAGACACACAGGGAAAGACAGAGAGACACACGGAGGGGTAGACGTAGACAGAGAGGAAGAGAGAGACACGGGGAGACCAAGTACCCAACACACAGACCCGCTCTGACCCCCCGAACAGACACACAGAGACCCTGAACTGGATGCGGACAGGGACAGGGACAGGGACTGACACACCGCTGCTCGCAACAGACCCAGGCACACACCACACACTCAGGACGTTGTGTTGGCGAGGCAGCTAGCCCCCGGGAGGGTGGTCGTGCTTGGCCGTGGTTTGGGCAAGCTGGCTGCGCCCTGGAACTGCCATGGAGCCCCTCGGAGCCTCAGGACGTGCAGCCAAGGTGCCGGGAATCCCCTTCTGCTCCCGTGACTGCCCGGCAACCACACTTGCCTGGGGGCTTGCGAGGGACTCTTTCGTTGATCACGTCCTTTATTTGGGGGGTATCCCTTGACGCCGTGGGGCCGGGCGCACCCCCACTTTCTGGCTGAGTGAGCAGCCTCGCTGTTAGCTGCGCTGTTGTGGGGCAAAGGATTGCGTAGCCGGGTGCCAGCGGGGCAGGAGGGCCAGGGCGGTCGGCCACCTTGTGTGCTGGGCACATGGAGCGGGGCCCAGGGGCAAAGGGATGGTGGTCGGCGGGAAGGAAGAGAAGGCTCTGTGGGGTGGCAGGGCAGCCCAGGGCTGGTGGGAGAAGGTGTAGGCGTGCCCCGTCCTCAGGTGGAGACGGTGGTCCGGCGGCTTGGGCATCTGGGGCGGCCCAAGGGAATGGCGAGGGGCTGCGGGATGAGGGCCCGAAGGCCAGGAACGAGGGAGTGCACGCATGCGGGACTTTTTCCATGAAAAATCAGAACCTCAAGAACACTAAGAGCATCCCTCAGAGGCTGGAACCCAGGCTGCAGCCACACTTTAAGCCTGGTACTCATCTCAGGCCTCACAGGACGTCTATACCCTGCCATCAAAATGACCCCGAAACACACCTGGTACGAAACCAGAGCCCTAGCAAGGATTCTTTCCAGATAATGTCCGAAGCGAAGTGCCGAAAAGCAGCAATGATTTTGGAGAAATGGCCCATGCCAGACTCATCAGGAAGAAACAGAGAGGAAAACCTGCCTTTTTCACACCCTGTGGCGCCCGGATACAAGGGTTCCAGCGAAACACTAAAACGACGGCAACACTATGAGCAACACAGAGACACCATCCAGGAAGTCTGACATTCATCCAAAAGCTGTCCTGAGAGCTGGTCTCCAACGTGACATGGGATCAATTCCTATCATCTTCAGAATTCTCACCCAAACGCTTAGCATGGCTCTGGCCTTACCTAGGTTTGAGGTTATGTCTCATGGGAAACCGGATTGGGAACACAAGTGTGGTGCGGGCGAGTCAGCCAAGAGGAGGGAACAAAGAGGTGCGAGGTGCAAGTACCAGGATGGCGTTGGAAAGGAGGTTTCTAGCGACAATGTGACGTCATCTCCACCATGTGCCCGGACCCTGAACAGACCCTAAATCTAAACCTCACCCTAAGCCCTCAACTCGGCCCTAGGGCAGGACACCGCATTGATATCTCGTTTACCGAGACCTTCCTGCAGAACCTAACCCTAACCCTAGTCCGGGCAGTAGCCACGCAGTTACCCAACTTACGTTCAGTGTGTACAATGGATTTGGAAGACCTAGCCATACCCCGAGTCCTAAGAAAGGAACACCGAGGGAAAATGTGCCTTTAGGAACCCAGGTTGCTGCTGGACGCCATGATTCTAACTAAACTCTGAGTCCTCAGCAATACTATGAACACCCCAGAGACCTCATCTCGGGAGGGGAGACTCTCCCCAATGTTTGTTTACCCTCAACAGATCCTGTAGATCAGGTCTCCACCATGACATGGTATAGGTGCTGCCAAACATAACTCTCTCGAGCAAACCCTAGACACGGCTCAGGCAATACCCCACCTCGAATGCGAGGACATAAGAGAAAGGGAATTTGATAAGTCTGGTGAAAGATGACATAGCATAGAGAAGCGAACAAAAATAGTCCACGCTCAACCATGAGGGTGGAGCATGACACCATGATATTAGGCAGAAATTGACGACAGCCACCTATTGCACCCAAAGCCTGAAACCAAACGTTATCTCTGAGCTGAACCTTAGTGCTACCCATCCAACTGGCCAGCAGGAAATGACGGCGCGCTACGATCCAATTGGCCCAGATGCTGAGCCAGAACACAACCTTATCCCGAATCATGGTTGTGTCTCTGATTATGGCCAATATCCGTTTTGAGGGCAGAGCGGTTTGGGGAGATCTAGCCCTTGCCTGTCTTTTCAGGAAGGAACACAAAGGAAACAGTGCCACCTGCAACCCCCGGGTTTTGCTGGAGAGCAAGATTGTATGAAAAATCAAGACCCCTCGAACTGAAGCCACACTTGGAAGATGGAGCCTCACACTTGTGCTACCCCTCAGCTCAGGCGTCAGGTCGCTGCCTTTCAATCTATTTGACTCCTACCAACTTCCAACCTCAACTTAATGGGACCCTGACGATGCCCGAACCCTACTGTTGAATGCCCAGCTGGTTTTCGAGACATGGAGCGTGCCTGATTTCTCTGGAAGCACCAGAGAGCAAACATTGTGCCCTCTGAAACCCCATGCTGTTGCTGGACTCCAGGATTCCAGCGAAACACTAAAAAGTCAGCAACACTATGAGCACCCCCCGCACAGACGCTGTCCCGGAGTTTTAGACCCACACTAATACGAAGCTTTAGCTCACCCTCTAGAACAGATCTCCACCGGGGCATCGAAAAGACGCTAACCCTCTTCTGCTTTGTCACGCACTCAACAAAATGCTTCCACCCTCAGGAGCGGCTGCTTAGCTGAAGCACGGATTCCTGACCGAGTTTTTCCTTCGAGTTAGGTGGCTGTCTTTAAGCCTGCATGCACACCCGGGGCAATGGTACTAGCCCCATAAGCATGATGTGAGTTGAGAGCTGCCTTCTGTAGCGGCCTGTCTCTCCCCCGATTTTACAAAATGGAACCCATCCCCAGGCTCTCACCTACAGTACACCCTAAACTGCTTCCTCGCACAGAGAGGTCGACAGGAGCTTAAGCACGGATTCTCTACAGTGTTGTTTCTCCCAGTTAGAACACTAGCTATTAGACCTCCATGAAAAAGTGGGGCCGCACTGCTAGCTTCAGGAAACAAGTGGGGAGTCGTGTTCTGCCTACTGCCGGGGCCTGAGTCTCACTCGGAAACCGGTTTTGGACTCACTTGCAGGGTGCTCACGCATGCACACAGCAAAATGCTTCCAGCCTCAGGAATGCCTATTTTCGTTGCAGCAGGAATTCTCTATAGAGTTGTTCCCTCGACTTAGGTGGTTGGCTTTAGGCCTGCAGGCACACACGGGGCAACGGTACTATCCTCGCAAACAAGAGGGGAGCTGACAACTTCCTTCTGCACCGGCCTTTTGCTCCCTCGATTTTACGTGTGGAACTGGCCCCAGGTTCTCACACATAGTGCAGCCTAAAATGCTTCCTCCCACACAGAGGTCTAAGGTAGCTAAATCGCGGTGTGTGTACAGTTGTTTCTTCGAGGTAGAATGCAAGGGATTAGACTTGCATGCAAAAGTGGGGCCTCAGTGCTAGCTTGATGATACAAGTGGGGAGTCGAGTGCTGCCTTCTGCAGCAACCTGAGGCTCCCTCGGAATTCGCTTTCGGACACCCTTGCAGTGCTCTCACGCACGTACACAACAAACTGCTTCCACCATCAGAAGCGGCTGTTTTAGGTGAAGCACGCCTTCTGTACCGACTTTTTCCTTCGAGTTAGGTGGCTGTCTTTAAGCCTGCATGCACACCCGGGGCAATGGTACTAGCCCCATAACCATGATGTGAGTTGAGAGCTGCCTTCTGTAGCGGCCTGTCTCTCCCCCGATTTTACAAAATGGAACCCGTCCCCAGGCTCTCACCCACAGTACACCCTAAACTGCTTCCTCGCACAGAGATGTCGACGGGAGCTTAAGCACTGATTCTCTACAGTGTTGTTTCTCCCAGTTAGAAGCCTAGGGATTAGACTTCCATGTAAAAGTGGGGCCGCAGTGCTAGCTTCATGAAGCAAGTGGGGAGTCGTGTTCTGCCTTCTTCTGGGGCCTGAGTCGTACACGGAAAATAGTTTTGAACTCACTTGCAGCGCACTCATGCATGCACAGAGCAAAATGTTTCCAGCTTCAGGCATGGCTCTTTTCGCGAAAGCAGGAATTCTCTACAGATTCCTTCCTTCCACTTAGGTGATAGGCTTTTGGCCTGCGGGCACACACGGGGCAACGCTACTAGCCTCGTAAACAAAAGGTGAGCTGACAGCTTCCTACTGCACCGGCCTGTTTCTCCCTCGATTTTACGTATGGAACCCGGCCCCAGGCTCTCAACCACAGTACACCCTAAACTGCTTCCTCCCACAGAGAGGTCGCGGGAGCTAAAGCACGGTTTCTGTACACTGTTGTTTCTTCGAGTTAGAACGCTAGCGTTTAGACTTCCATGCCAAAGTAGGGCCGCAGTGCTGGCTAGATCCAACACACGGGCAGTCGTGTTCTGCCTTCTGCTGGGACCTGAGTCTCACTCGCAAAAAGCTTTGGGCTCCATTGCAGTGCTCTCATGCACGCACACCACAACATGCTTCCCCCCTCAGGAGCGGCTGTTTTAGCTGAAGCACGGATTCTCTACCGAGTTTTTCCTTCCAGTTAGGCGGTTGTCTTTAAGCCTCCACGCACACCCGGGGCATCGGTACTAGCCCCATAACCATAATGTGAGT
>NW_028029987.1:0-584 GCF_054177405.1 Leptonychotes weddellii
AGTCCATTAGGAATAGACTATATAGGAAAGTCTTGCAAAGGAGGTGGTACTGTGGTCTGCCTTTGAAGAGTAATGAAGATAAAAAAAGATATCTAATCCTGGAGAAATAACATAGATATAGACATAGAGACAGGACTAAGCATATATGGCCTAACATGGCAGATATTACTTCCTCTTCTTTACTAACATAATTTTGTTGTTGTTGTTGTGGTTAAGGACAGCTACTTGCCAAGCTTAGAAGATGAATAGTCATTGTTTCAAGCCAAATATAAACATTTCATTCTCTAATTTCCCAGCCTTCTGTGCATTGGGGAATTCCATGGGTCCCAGCTCTAACCAATGAGATAAGTAAGTAAAATCTGTTGGGGAAATTTGGAAAAAGATATTGTTTTCTGATATATGGCTACAGATTTGGCTGGTGATTGGGGCCATATTGAATAATTAAGCTGACGGGGCTTGAAAGAATAGCAGAAGCAGGAAAGTCACTCTGATTTTACACTCTTCTATCTCCCCTGAATTAAGTCATAAAACCCTCAGAAGAGGGGTGCCCTCCCTAAGCCCATAGAAAAGGAACATCCTCATCT
>NW_028029988.1:0-583 GCF_054177405.1 Leptonychotes weddellii
CATCCCATCCCTGACACTGCACTGACCCTCTACGAGTCAGCAAGGCCACCTTTACCAGCTACCCCAAATAGGACAGGGACAGCCTCTTTCCCCAGCCTGTCCTGGGAAATGTCCCCTGGCCTGGGGGCGGGGGAAACCTTCCTGCCCTCCCTGGCCTGGGCTTGCACAGGGGGCCTGTGGTCCCCAAGAGGGCCAGCCAGCCCATAGCAGTGCCTGGGACAGTGCGCTCCCTGAGTGCTGCCTGGGCGTCTGGCAAGCCTGCGGTGCCCCGGTGGGGCCTGCCCGCCACGCCCCCGCCGCGCCCCGCCGCGCCCCGCCCCCGTCCCCGCTGGGCTCCGCCCCGCCCCCCAACCATGCCATGCCACGCCCCCCACCCTGCTGCACCCGGTCGCACCCTCCCCCGCCATGCTCCCCCCACCGCGCCATGCCCCGCCTGCCCACCCCCCGGCCCGCCCCCCGACCGCGACCGCCCCCCCGCCCCCGTTCCCGCCCCCGTTCCCGCCCCCGGCCCGCCCGCGCCCCTGCTCTACCTTGAGCCTTTTAAGTTGCCCCTCGACGTCCACTTCCAGGCTGGGGAACATGG
>NW_028029989.1:0-583 GCF_054177405.1 Leptonychotes weddellii
CCGCAGCTCAGGCCTCCTTCTTTCCTGCCTCCACTGCACACGGGCTTCAGGCTCCTTCCCATCAGTGGACACATGCACACGCGTGCGCATACACCCACATACACACTTAGACACACACCCCACCCCTAGACACAAACACGTCCATGGGGCTTGTAGCCACCACAGTGGACGGTGCAGGTCCAGCAGCCTCCCCGTCTCACTCTGCTCACCCTCCGGGGGTCTCAGCCTCCCCATGACTTCAGGAGCCACATACATGCGGGTGACCCCTTCACCGCCCCAATGACCCCCTTCACTGCCCCCAGGGACCCCCTCACTGTCCCCAGTGACCCCCTCCCTGTCCCCAGCCAAGCCGGTTCTCCTGAGCTTCAGACCTGCATTGTCCACGTGAATGTCTCACAGGCACCTCCAACCCAACTCAGGCCGTGGCCTCTGTGGATGTCCCCACCTCAGTGGCTGGTGACACCATGCCCCGAGTCCTTGCCAGGTCCTGGGCATCTCTCCTGTCCCCTCCTCTCCCTCGCATCGCCAACCTCATCCCCAGTGCGTTAGCTCCTGGGTATCTCCGGGCTCGCCCCTCTCCTCC
>NW_028029990.1:0-583 GCF_054177405.1 Leptonychotes weddellii
GAGCAGGGAGCCCGACGCAGGTATCGATCCCAGGACCCTGGGATCACGACCCGAGCCAAAGGCAGCCGCTTAACTGACTGAGCCACCCAGGCGCCCCAGCTTTTTCTTCCTCTTATGTTGCACGCTGCTTCCCTCAAAATCTATCAGTCCTTGACTGTGTGGGTGTGAGAGGGACACCCGGACAGCAGAAAGCTCTGAGCACACGGGTGGAGTGGTTTGCTAAGGGCTTCATTCTAGAGGGATTAGAACCTTCTGATGTCAGTATCTGCAGACGTCTTCCTCTCAGATGGAAGAGATTGCTCTGAGGGGACTCCCACAGCCCTGCCTAGTAGGAGCATGCACAGCTAGCAGAATCGGGAGTCGAGTGTGGGAAACAGGGAGAAGGTTAGCGTTGGTGCCTCAGGATTTAGAATATATATGTTTATTAAAATCGCTCTTTCCAACGTGGACTCCTTGCCCTAACCTAGAGTTTCTCAACCTTGGCTCTATTAACATTTGGGGCGGGACAGCTCTTTGTTGTGGATATTTAACAGCATCCTTGGTCTCTACCCACCGGATGCCAGTAGCATCAATCCCACCCCCC
>NW_028029991.1:0-583 GCF_054177405.1 Leptonychotes weddellii
ATGTTCATCATCATTAGCCATCAGGGAAATTCAAATCAAAACCACACTGAGATACCACCTTACACCAGTTAGAATGGCAAAAATCGACAAGGCAAGAAACAATAAATGTTGGAGAGGTTGTGGAGAAAGGGGAACCCTCTTACACTGTTGGTGGGAATGCAAGTTGGTACATCCACTTTGGAAACCAGTGTGGAGGTGCCTCAAAAAACTAAAAATAGAGCTACCCTATGACCCAGCAATTGCACTCCTGGGTATTTACCCCAAAGACACAGATTTGGTGAAAAGAAGAGCCAGATGTACCCCAATGTCACAGTAGCAACGTCCGCAATAGCCAAACTGTGGAAAGAGCCGAGATGCCCTTCAACAGATGAATGGATAAAGAAGATGTGGTCCATATATACAATGGAATATTACTCAGCCATCAGAAAGGATGAATACCCAATTTTTACATCAACATGGATGGGACTGGAGGAGATTATGCTAAGTGAAATAAGTCAAGCAGAGAAAGTCAATTATCATATGGTTTCACTTATTTGTGGAACATAAGGAATAGCATGGAGGACATTAGAAGGAAGGGAAAAAT
>NW_028029992.1:0-583 GCF_054177405.1 Leptonychotes weddellii
CTCCCTCCCAGTCAGCCCTCCTCAGCTACTTACCTTGTCTGTGCAGTCCCCTCCCCAAATGCACAAGCCCTGGGGGTTCCTCTGCAGCTACTGGGGATGGTCCCCGGAGTTTGGGTCTCAGTTCTCTCCTGTCATTACCTGACACACACTTCCTGCATCAATTTGCATGATGCTAACTGTGGTTCCCATGCCTCCCTCCAGACCTATTCTCACTTCCAAGCTAAGGCACGTATCCAACCACCTGGGGAACATATGTCTGGGCATCTCAAGAGACCTGTAAGCCCACATGTATAAATCAGAATTAGCTTCTCCCTATTCCTCAGCAGTACCTCCGTCTCTCTGCTCCCATCTTTGTATTTGGCATCAACAGGCCCCCAGGCTGTCTTGAGAACCCTGAGATTCACTCTTCCCTCTCCTTTACCCTAGCATCCTGTCAGTCATGGACTTGGGCCAGTTCTACCTCCCAATCTCTCTCCAAGCCCCATGGCTTCCCCTCTTGGCCACCACTTGCGGGTCAGCCCCCAGCGTCATCCCAACTCTCTCCTCCACTTGTGCAACCGCCTCCTCACTGTCCTCTGCCCTC
>NW_028029993.1:0-583 GCF_054177405.1 Leptonychotes weddellii
CTTCTTACTTAGTCAAGGAAACCTCTATCGCCAGTCTGCTGGAAGAGTAGGGGTTAGCAGTCGGTATGAAATGACCATAAGTTTAAGGAGAATGAGAATTTTAACAAAGTAGGAGAGACTGAACTGGACTGGAGTAGGTGCCATTTCAACGGAGAAAATGTAGATAATTTTTTTTTAGAGTTAATGTGTATTTATTCTTGATGAAATTTGAGAAGATATACTTTGATCAATAAGATGAGAACAGGATCCCATGAGAAAGGCATACTTCGAGAGAAAGAAGGACTATTTGCAAAAATAGGAATGTTTAAAAATAAATGAAAATCTAATATCTGAACCTGAAAAATCCCCAAGGAGTGAAAAATAGAAAGGCAATATCAAAGGAGAGATTGGTGATCTAAAAAAAAAAAAAATTACAAATTGAAAGTTAAGAGCAAAAATGGAAAGGCATGGAAATTATGAGCAAAAGATGATAGATGAGGAAGATGGTCCCAGGACAACGAGGGTTTAAGCAGTAGGTATCCCAGAAAGAGAGAAGGGAGGTAAGGAAGCAAAAAATACCTAAGGTTAAATATCACACCTATGA
>NW_028029994.1:0-583 GCF_054177405.1 Leptonychotes weddellii
ATTTATTTGAGAGAGAGAGCATGAGCAGTGGGGAGGGCAGAGGGAGAAGGAGAAGCAGACTCTGCACTGAGCAGGGAGCCCGACTCAGGACTCGATCCCAGGACCCTGAGCTCATGACCTGAGCCGGAGGCAGACGTTAACCGACTGAGCCACCGGGCGCCCCTCACTGTTCAGACTTTACATTCACTGAAGGAATCGTAGTTGGACCTAGAAGAGAACAGCAACTCCTCTGCTGTTAACAGGAGGAGTGAATTAAATGGATTAACTAAGTTTTTGGTTTTTTTTTCCCACCAAGATCATTTCAAGAAACCACAACGTGCAGGCAGTGGCTTCACATACTTGCCTTAGGGTCAAGAAAAAAATATGGTGAATATGTGCAAAGGTAACTTGCTTGAAGTTTTGGTCAGACTAATTGGAGCTACTGCAGTAGGCCCTCTTATGCTGCCCAGAAACCCTGGTTAGCTTCATGAACTTCAAAATACATTAAGGAATAGTTTGCGAGAAATTTTTGAGCAAAATGCATCCTCCTGAAATATAGTGAAGGTTGGCAGGTACTACAGGATGACAAATCTCAGCTTTAACA
>NW_028029995.1:0-583 GCF_054177405.1 Leptonychotes weddellii
GGACTCCAGGATCATGACCTGAGCCGAAGGCAGTCGCTTAACCAACTGAGCCACCCAGGCGCCCCGCAAGTAGAAGTCTCTTGCAGTTAATACTGACAGGGCCACCTATTTCACTGATCAGATAAAAATCCTACCATGAGAGTTATAATACGGAATAAAAATCACCTGAATGTTCAGTAACAAGGAAGTAGCTAGGGGTGTCTGGGTGGCTCGGTCAGCTAAGCGTCTGGTTTGGGCTCAGGTCATGATCTCAGGGTCCTGGGATAGAGCCCTGTGTGGAGCCCCATGTCCCCTACTCAGTGGGGAGCCTGCTTATCCCTCTCCCTCTGCTCCTCCCCCAGCCCATGCACACTCTCTCTCCTATATAAAAAACAAAAACAAAAAACAAAAAAACCCAAACCCAAGGAAGTAGTTAAGTAAACTAGGGTGCCTTTATATGACGAAATATTATGCAAGCCTTAAAATATCCTTGTCATTTATTGGTGTCTTTATTATGCCAGGAATTGGGGCTGGGGATAATAAGACAAAAAGAGATGCTCCCAGGAGTCAAGAAAGGAGACAGACAGGCTCACAAACAGATAAG